>NC_092260.1:6306864-6401864 GCF_036320965.1 Panulirus ornatus
TGGGGTGTTCAGTGTTGTAAATGGAAATGGTGAAGAACTTGTGGATCTATGTGCTGAAAAAGGACTGGTGATTGGGAATACCTGGTTTAAAAAGAGATATACATAAGTATACGTATGTGAGTAGGAGAGATGGCTAGAGGGTGTTATTGGAGTACATGTTAATTGATAGCCATGCAAAAGATAGACTTTTGGATGTTAATGTGCTGAGAGGGGCAGCTAGAGGGATGTCTGATCACTATCTTGTGGAGGTGAAGGTGAAGATTTGTATAGGTTTTCAGAAAAGAAGAGAGAATGTTGAGGAGAAGAGAATGGTGAGAGTAAGTGAGCTTGGAAAGGAAACTTGTGTGAGGAAGTACCAGGAGAGATTGAGTGCAGAATGGCAAAAGGTGAGGGCATATGATGTAAGGGGAGTGAGGGAGGAATGGGATGCATTTAGGGAGGCAGTGATGGCTTGCACAAAAGATGCATGTGGCATGAGAAAATTGGGAGGTGGGCAGAGTAAAAAGGCTAGTGAATGATGGGATTAAGATCTAAGATTGCTAGTGAAAGAAGAGAGAGGCGTTTGGACGAGTTTTGCAAGGAAATAGTGCAAATGAATGGGAGATGTATTAAAGAAAGCAGCAGAAGGTCAAGAGAATGGTGCAAGGGGTGAAAAAGAGGGCAAATGAGAGTTGGGGTGAGAGAGTATCATTAAATTCTAGGGAGAATAAAAAGATGTTTTGGAAGGAGGTAAATAAAGTGCATAAGAAAAGAGAACAAATGGGAACTTCAGTGAAAGGGGCAAGTGGGGAGGTAATAACAAGTAGTGATGAAGTGAGAAGTGAATATTTTGAAGGTTTGCTGAATGCGTTTGATGATAGAGTGGCAGATATAGGGTGTTTTGTTTGGGGTGGTGTGTGAAGTGAGAGGGGTCAGGGAGAATGGTTTGGTGAAAAGAGAAGTGGTAATGAAAGCTTTGCAGAAGATAAAGCCAGCAAGGCGGCAGGTTTGGATGGTATTGCAGTGGAATTTATTAAAAAAGGGGATGACTGTGTTGTTAATTCGTTGGTAGGGATATTCAATGTATGTATGGATCATGGTGAAGTGCCTGAGAATTGGCTGAATGCATGCATAGTGAAATTGTACAGAGGCAAAGGGGATGAAGGTGAGTGTTCAGATTACAGAGGCATAAGTTTGTTGAGTATTCCTGTGAAATCATATTGATTGAGAGGGTGAAGGCGTGTATAGAGCATCAGGTTAGGGAAGAGCACTGTGGTTTCAGAATTGGTAGAGGATGTGTGAATCAAGTGTTTGCTTTGAAGAATGTATGTGAGAAATGCTAAGAAAAACAGATGGATATGATCATATGTAGAATTTATGGATCTGGGGAAGGCATATGATAGGGTGGATAGAGATGCTTTGTGGAAGGTTTTAAGAGTATATGGTGTGGGAGGTAAGTTGCAAGAAGCAGTGAAAAGTTTTTACCTAGGATGTAAGGCAAGTGTACGAGTAAGAAGAGAGGAAAGTGATTGGTTCCTAGTGAATGTCAGTTTGTGGCAGGAGTGCGTGATATTTCCATGATTGTTTAATTTGTTTATGGATGGGGTGGTTAGGGGGTGAATGCAAGAGTTTTGGAGAGAGGGGCAAGTCTGCAGTCTGTTTTGGATGAGAGGGCTTGGGAAGTGAGTCAGTTGTTTTTTGCAGAAGTTGATGACTGAGTTTGGTAAAGCGTGTGAAAGAAGAAAGTTGAGAGTAAATGTGAATAAGAGGAAAGTTGTTAGATTCAGTAGGGTTGAGTGGACAAGTTAACTGGGAGGTAAGTTTGAATGGAGAAAAATTGGAGGAAGTAAAGAATTTTAGATATCTGGGAGTGGACTTAGCGGTGGATGGAACCATGGAAATGGAAGTGAGTCACAGAGTAGGGTAGGGAGTGAAGGTTCTGGGAGTGTTGAAGAATGTGTGGAAGGTGAGAACATTGTCTCGGAGAGCAAAAATGGTATTTATATATGCTGTGTTTATGTGTTTTGACAAGTCCATACATATATGGCAATGAAGGGGACAAAGATGATAAACTTTTGATAAGAGAATCATTGCCTTTCAACAACAGCTTCAGTTCTTTATTGAAATAGGAATTAAATGCTTCTAGGGGATTCTTACTTGACTAAGAACATGAACCCTTCTTTTGTGGTAAACCTGTCCAATAAACAACTAGATAAAGATTCCTTGTGTGCTTTAGGCTATGGATTAAATTTTGTGTGCTCTAACAGGGAAGCCAGCGGTGTTGATGTCACAAAGTCTTTTTGCAATTTAGAGAAGTACAGTAAATTATCTTATAATGAAATTAATATCTGTAAGGGTTTAGTGTATGCCAGTTTGTCAAAACCAGTGGAACCTAATTGCCATAAAAGATTTATAAGAACTATTAAACTTTACAAAAAGACAATTATATACATATTACAAAAGCAGATAAGGCTAACACTGTTGTGATTATGGACAAAATTAATTATTTACCTAAAATGAATGATTTTTTAAATGATGACACGATGTATTTTAAACACAGTAAGAACCCCCTAGAAGCAGTTAATTCCCATTTCAATAAAGAACTGAAGCTGTTGTTGAAAAGTAATGATTCTCTTATCAAAAGTTCATCATCTTTGTCCCATTCATTGCCATATATATGTATGGCTTTATCAAAACTAAAATTTTCCAGCAAGACCTATAGTGAGTTCAGTAGGCTCCATCACATACAAATTGTCAGAATGGTTAGTTTCTTTATTAAGCTCTTTAGTTGATAAGATATCAGTTTCTAATATCATGAACAGTGTAGATTTGGTTAACAAGCATAAGATTATCAATTGTAATTTTGATTTCAAACTTGTTAGCTTTGATGTTTCCTCACTGTTGACAAAAGTTCCAGTTGATGACCTTTTAGAATATTTATTTGATGTTTTGGATGATATTCATTTACCTGTTTCAAAGTCTGTTTTCACTGAACTGATAAAATTGTGTATAAAAGACTGTGTATTTCAATTCAATGGAGAATATTATGCTCAAAAATTTGGTATGGCAATGGGTAACCCTCTTTCACCTGTACTAAGTAATCTTTATATGGAATTCTTTGAAACAAAATTACTAAAGGATATCTTATCTTCTAATGCAATTTGAATTAGGTATGTAGATGATGTTCTTTGTGTTTGGCCAACAAATGAAAATTTCCAAACATTTCTCCCTTTACTTAACAATTTAGTACCTTCCATCAAATTTACTGTAGAAGATGAAAATAGTGGTATGTTACCATTTTTAGACAGCATGATCCATAGGCAAGGAAACAAGTTTAAGTTTTAGCACATACAGAAAACCTATCAATATATGCTAATATATCCATTATAACTCATCTCAACATGACAGAGTTAAATTATCATTTCAATCTGTGTTCCTTAGGGCATTACATATTTGCAGTCCAGAGTTTATTCATGATGAGTTTGAGAAGATATATACCTTAGATCTTTCATTGATAAATCCCTTAAGTCAGCAAAGAAATAATTTTATAGATTTGAACTTAAACCACCCATTAACACCAAGAATCTTTTACTTCTCCCTTTTAATAATGATTTTACTTTACTTCCCATGTTGCTCAAGTCCTGGGTGCATCTATAAAGTGCCATGTAGAAATTGTGATAAGGTTTATGTTGGGCAGACTGGTAAGGATCTTTCTGTTAGACTTAAGCAACATAAATATAATATAAGAACAAGACAAGAATCAAATGCCTTGTTTAATCATGTTAAAGACTATGATCATTGTATTGAGTGGAGTAATGCCATTTCAGCTGTTAACTCTAACTCCAGTACCACAAGAAATATCATTGAAACATCTATTATTAGATACACAGAGAGTTATAACCTTAATATTAGGGAAGGTCTAAACAAATTGGATAGCTTTATTGATAAAATTTGTAAACAAGTCCCCTTCTTGTCCACATAATAAGTTTATGATACACTCATTGTCTGTGTTGGACAATCATGTGTTTACCAAATGGTGTCCTAGCTACGTCTCTTCATTGTATATCAGCTTACTTCTAATTCTTTCTTGTATATCCTTGATGATGTGATTATTACGCGAAAGTGCACTTGGGAACTTATCGTGTTTCATTTTCCCCATGGACTCATAGGAATATACTTGATTACGCACAAAATTATGATCCTTTCCAATATATATATATATATATTATATAATATATATATATATATATATATATATATATTTTTTTTTTTTTTATCCTCGTCGCTGTCTCCCGCGTTTGCGAGGTAGCTAAGATATATATATATATATATATATATTATATATATAATATATATATATATATATATATATATTATACATTTTCTTTTCTTTTAAACTTCGCCATTTCCCGCGTTAGCGAGGTAGCGTTAAGAACAGAGGACTGGGCCTTTTTTGGAATATACATATACATATACCAATATTATATATTTATTTATATATTTTATTTTCCTTTGTCACTGTCTCCCGCGTTAGCAAGGTAGCGCAAAGAAACAGACGAAAGAAATGGCTCAACCCAACCACATACACATGTATATACATACACGTCCACACATGCACATATACATACCTATACATCTCAACATATACATACATATACACACACAGACATATACATATATACACATGTACATAATTCATACTGTCTGCCTTTATTCATTCCCATCGCCACCTCACCACACATTAAATAACAACCCCCTCCCCCCTCATGCGTGCGAGGTAGCACTAGGAAAAGACAACAAAGGTCACATTCGTTCACACTCAGTCTCTAGCTGTTATGTAATAATGCACCGAAACCACAGCTCCCTTTCCACATCCAAGCCCCACAGAACTTTCCATAATTTACCCCAGACACTTGACATGCCCTGGTTCAATCCATTGACAGCACGTTGACCGTGGTATACCACATCATTCCAATTTACTCTATTCCTTGCATGCCTTTCACCCTCCTGCATGCTCAGGCTCCAATCACTCAAAATCTGTTTCACTCCATCTTTCCACCTCCAATTTGGTCTCCCACTTCTCCTTGTTCCCTCCACCTCTGACACATATATCCTCTTGGTCAATCTTTCCTCACTCATTCTCTCCATGTGACCAAACCATTTCAAAACACCCTCTTCTGCTCTCTCAACCACACTCTTTTTATTACCACACATCTCTCTTACCCTATTATTACTTACTCGATCAAACCACCTTACACCACATATTGTCCTCAAACATCTCATTTCCAGCACATCCACCCTCTTCCGCACAACTCTATCCATAGCCCATGCCTCGCAACCGTATAACATTGTTGGAACCACTATTCCCTGAAACATACCCATTTTTGCTTTCCAAGATAATGTTCTCGACTTCCACACATTCTTCAATGCTCCCAAAACTTTTGCCCCCTCCCCCACCCTGTGATTCCCTTCTGCTTCCATGGTTCCATCCACTGCCAAATCCACTCCCAGATATCTAAAACACTTCACTTCCTCCAGTTTTTCTCCATTCAAACTTACCTCCCAATTGACTTGTCCCTCAACCCTACTGTACCTAATAACCTTGCTCTTATTCACATTTACGTTCAGCTTTCTTCTTTCACGCACTTTACCAAACTCAGTCACCAGCTTCTGCAGTTTCTCACCCGAATCAGCCACAAGCACTGTATCATCAGCGAACAACAACTGACTCACTTCCCAAGCTCTCTTATCCACAACAGACTGCATACTTGCCCCTCTTTCCAAAACTCTTGCATTCACCTCCCTAACAACCCCATCCATAAACACATTAAACAACCATGGAGACATCACATACCCCTGCCGCAAACCTACATTAACTGACAACCAATCACTTTCCTCTCTTCCTACCCGTACACATGCCTTACATCCTCGATAAAAACTTTTCACTGCTTCTAACAACTTGCCTCCCAAACCATATATTCTTAATACCTTCCACAAAGCATCTCTATCAACTCTATCATATGCCTACATACAAATCCATTTGCTTTTCTAAGTATTTCTTACACACATTTTTAAAGTAAACACCTGATCCACACATCCTCTACCACTTCTGAAACCACACTGCTCTTCCCCAATCTAATGCTCTGTACATGTCTTCACCCTCTCAATCAATACCCTCCCATATAATTTACCAGGAATACTCAACAAACTTCTCCTTCTTCTTATACTTTATCGCGGTCTCCGCCTTTGTCGAGAGCGCAAGAACAGACAAAGCAATGCCCAACCCCCCATACACATGTACATACACAGTCACACACCAAATATAATACCTTACCAACAGCTTTCCATGGTTTACTCCGACCTTTTGTTGATTAATCCACTGAGCAATGCAACCCTAAACCCTCGCCAATTCGCTCTATTTCTGCCACCTTTACACCTCCTCTGTTAGCCGATACACAAACCACTCATTTTCCTCAAGCCCTCTCACTCTTCACCCACCTCGAACCATATATCCTCTTGGTCAATCTTTCCTCACTCATTCTCTCCATGTGCCCAAACCATTTCAAAACACCCTCTTCTGCTCTCTCAACCACACTCTTTTTATTTCCACACATCTCTCTTACCCTTACGTTACTTACTCGATCAAACCACCTCACACCACACATTGTCCTCAAACATCTCATTTCCAGCACATCCATCCTCCTGCGCACAACTCTATCCACAGCCCACGCCTCGCAACCATACAACCATACCCATTTTTGCTTTCTGGGATAATGTTCTCGACTTCCACACATTTTTCAAGGCTCCCAAAATTTTCGCCCCCTCCCCCACCCTATGATCCACTTCCGCTTCCATGGTTCCATCCGCTGACAGATCCACTCCCAGATATCTAAAACACTTCACTTCCTTCAGTTTTTCTCCATTCAAACTCACCTCCCAATTGACTTGACCCTCAACCCTACTGTACCTAATAACCTTGCTCTTATTCACATTTACTCTTAACTTTCTTCTTCCACACACTTTACCAAACTCCGTCACCAGCTTCTGCAGTTTCTCACATGAATCCGCCACCAGCGCTGTATCATCAGCGAACAACAACTGACTCACTTCCCAAGCTCTCTCATCCCCAACAGACTTCATACTTGCCCCTCTTTCCAAAACTCTTGCATTTACCTCCCTAACAACCCCATCCATAAACAAATTAAACAACCATGGAGACATCACACACACAAACTTATACCTCTGTAATTTGAGCACTCACTTTTATCTCCTTTGCCTTTGTACAATGGCACTATGCAAGCATTCCGCCAATCCTCAGGCACCTCACCATGAGTCATACATACATTATATAACCTTACCAACCAGTCACAATACAGTCCCCTTTTTTAATAAATTCCACTGCAATGCCATCCAAACCCGCTGCCTTGCCGGCTTTCATCTTCTGCAGAGCTTTTACTACCTCTTCTCTGTTTACCAACTCATTTTCCGTAACCCTCTCACTTTGCACACCACCTCGACCAAAACACCCTATACCTGCCACTCTTTCATCAAGCACATTCAACAAACCTTCAAAACACTCACTCCATCTCCTTCTCACATCACCACTACTTGTTATCACCTCCCCATTTGCCCTCTTCACTGAAGTTCCCATTTGTTCCCGTGTCTTACGCACTTTATTTACCTCCTTCCAAAACATCTTTTTATTCTCCCTAAGATTCAATGATACTCTCTCACCCCAACTCTCATTTGCCCTCTTTTTCACCTCTTGCACCTTTCTCTTGACCTCCTGCCTCTTTCTTTTATACATCTCCCAGACATTTGCATTATTTCCCTGTAAAAATCGTCCAAATGCCTCTCTCTTCTCTTTCACTAATAATCTTACTTCTTCATCCCACCACTCACTACCCTTTCTAAGCTGCCCACTTCCCACGCTTCTCATGCCACAAGCATCTTTTGCGCAAGCCATCACTGCTTCCCTAAATACATCCCATTCCTCCCCCACTCCCCTTACATCCTTTGTTCTCACCTTTTTCCATTCTGTACTCAGTCTCTCCTGGTACTTCCTCACACAAGTCTCCTTCCCACACTCACTTACTCTCACCACTCTTTTCACCCCAACATTCTCTCTTCTTTTCTGAAAACCTCTACAAATCTTCACCTTCGCCTCCACAAGATAATGATCAGACATCCCTCCAGTTAGGCCTCTCAGCACATTAACATCCAAAAGTCTCTCTTTCGCTCACCTATCAATTAACACGTAATCCAATAACGCTCTCTAGCCATCTCTCCTTCTTACATACGTATACTTATGTATATCTTTCTTTTTAAACCAGGTATTCCCAATCACCAGTCCTTTTTCAGCACATAAATCTACAAGCTCTTCACCATTTCCATTTACAACACTGAACATCCTATGTACACCAATTATTCCCTCAACAGCCACATTACTCACCTTTGCATTCAAATCACCCATCTTTATAACCCGGTCTCGTGCATCAAAACTACTAACACACTCCCTCAGCTGCTCCCAAAACACTTGCTTCTCATGAACTTTCTTCTAATGCCCAGGTGTATATGCACCAATAATCACCCATCTCTCTTCATCAACTTTCAGTTTTACCCATATCAATCTAGAGTGTACTTTCTTATGCTCTATGACATACTCCCACCACTCCTGTTTCAGGAGTAGTGCTACTCCTTGCCTTGCTCTAGTCCTCTCACTAACCCCTGACTTTACTCCCAAGACATTCCCAAACCACTCTTCCCCTTTACCCTTGAGCTTTGTTTCACTCAGAGCCAAAACATCCAGGTTCCTTTCCTCAAATATACTACCTATCCTTCCTTTTTCTCATCTTGGTTACATCCACACATATTTAGACACCCCAATCTGAGCCTTCGAGGAGTAAGAGCACTCCCCGCGTGACTCCTTCTTCTGTTTCCCCTTTTAGAAAGTTAAAATACAAGGAGGGGAGGGTTTCCAACCCCCCGCTCTTGTCCCCTTTAGTCGTCTTCTACGACATTTGAGGAATGCGTGGGAAGTATTCTTTCTTCCCTATCTCCAGGGATATATATATATATATAGTTTGAAAAAAAAAAATATATATATATTTTATTCATTTTGCTTTGTCGCTGTCTCCGGCGTTTGCGAGGTAGCGCAAAGGAACAGACGAAAGAAATGGCCCAACCCACCCCCATACACATGCATATACATACACGTCCACACACGCAAATATACATACTCATATATCTCAATGTACACATATATATACACACACAGACACCTACATATATACACATGCACACAATTCACACTGTCTGCCTTTATTCATTCCCATCGCCACCTCGCCACACATGGAATAACATCCCCCTCCCACCTCATGTGTACGAGGTAGCGTTAGGAAAAGACAAGAAAGGCCCCATTCGTTCACACTCAGTCTCTAGTTGTCATGCAATAACGCCCGAGACCACAGCTCCCTTTCCGCATCCAGGCCCCACAGAACTTTCCATGGTTTACCCCAGACGTTTCACATGCCCTGGTTCAATCCGTTGACAGCACATCGACCCCGGTATACCACATCGATCCAATTCACTGTATTCCTTGTCCGCCTTTCACCCTCCTGCATGTTCAGGCCCCGATCACTCAAAATCTTTTTCACTCCAACTTTCCACCTTCAATTTGGTCTCCCACTTCTCCTCGTTCCCTCCACCTCCGACACATATATCCTCTTGGTCAATCTTTCCTCACTCATTCTCTCCATGTGCCCAAACCATTTCAAAACACCCTCTTCTGCTCTCTCAACCACGCTCTTTTTATTTCCACACATCTCTCTTACCTTACATTACTTACTCGATCAAACCACCTCACACCACACATTGTCCTCAAACATCTCATTTCCAGCACATCCACCCTCTGCGCACAACTCTATCCATAGCCCATGCCTCGCAAGAATACAACATTGTTGGAACCTCTATTTCTTCAAACATAGCCATTTTTGCTTTCGGAGATAATGTTCTCGACTTCCACACATTCTTCAAGGCTCCCTGGATTTTTGCCCCCTCCCCCACCCTATGATTCACTTCCGCTTCCATGGTTCCATCCGCTGCCAGATCCACTCCCAGATATCTAAAACACTTTACTTCCTCCAGTTTTTCTCCATTCAAACTTACCTCCCAATTAACTTGACCCTCAACCCGACTGTATCTAATACCTTGCTCTTATTCACATTTACTCTTAACTTTCTTCTTTCACACACTTTACCAAACTCAGTCACCAGCTTCTGCAGTTTCTCACATGAATCAGCCACCAGTGCTGTATCATCAGCGAACAACAACTGACTCACTTCCCAAGCTCTCTCATCCCCAACAGACTTCATACTTGCCCCTCTTTCCAAAACTCTTGCATTCACCTCCCTAACAACCCTATCCATAAACAGATTAAACAACCGTGGAGACATCACACACCCCTGCCGCAAACCTACATTCACTGAGAACCAATCACTTTCCTCTCTTCCTACACGTACACATGCCTTACATCCTCGATAAAAACTTTTCACTGCTTCTAACAACTTGCCTCCCACACCATATATTCTTAATACCTTCCACAGAGCATCTCTATCAACTCTTATCATATGCCTTCTCCAGATCCATAAATGCTACATACAAATCCATTTGCTTTTTTAAGTATTTCTCACATACATTCTACAAAGCAAGCACCTATATATTTTTTTTTCTTTTTTTTTTGCTGTCTCCCGCGTTTGCGAGGTAGCGCAAGGAAACAGACGAAAGAAATGGCCCAACCCACCCCCATACACATGTATATACATATGTGCACACACGCAAATATACATACCTACACAGCTTTCCATGGTTTACCCCAGACGCTTCACATGCCCTGATTCAATCCACTGACAGCACGTCAACCCCAGTATACCACATCGATCCAATTCACTCTATTCCTTGCCCTCCTTTCACCCTCCTGCATGTTCAGGCCCCGATCACACAAAATCTTTTTCACTCCATCTTTCCACCTCCAATTTGGTCTCCCACTTCTCCTCGTTCCCTCCATCTCTGACACATATATCCTCTTGGTCAATCTTTCCTCACTCATTCTCTCCATGTGACCAAACCATTTCAAAAAACCCTCTTCTGCTCTCTCAACCATGCTGTTTTTATTTCCACACATCTCTCTTACCCTTACGTTACTTACTCAATCAAACCACCTCACACCACATATTGTCCTCAAACATTTCATTTCCAGCACATCCATCCTCCTGCGCACAACTCTATCCATAGCCCACGCCTCGCAACCATACAACATTGTTGGAACCACTATTCCTTCAAACATACCCATTTTTGCTTTCCGAGATAATGTTCTCGACTTCCACACATTCTTCAAGGCTTCCAGGATTTTCGCTCCCTCCCCAACCCTATGATCCACTTCCGCTTCCATGGTTCCATCTGCTGCCAGATCCACTCCCAGATATCTAAAACACTTTACTTCCTCCAGTTTTTCTCCATTCAAACTTACCTCCCAATTGACTTGACCCATAACCCTACTGTACCTAATTACCTTGCTCTTATTCACATTTACTCTTAACTTTCTTCTTTCACACACTTTACCAAACTCAGTCACCAGCTTCTGCAGTTTCTCACATGAATCAGCCACCAGCGCTGTATCATCAGCGAACAACAACTGACTCACTTCCCAAGCTCTCTCATCCCCAACAGACTTCATACTTGCCCCTCTTTCCAAAACTCTTGCGTTCACCTCCCTAACAACCCCATCCATAAACAAATTAAACAACCATGGAGACATCGCACACCCCTGCCGCAAACCTACATTCACTGAGAACCAATCACTTTCCTCTCTTCCTACACGTACACATGCCTTACATCCTCGATAAAAACTTTTCACTGCTTCTAACAACTTGCCTCCCACACCATATATTCTTAATACCTTCCACAGAGCATCTCTATCAACTCTATCATATGCCTTCTCCAGATCCATAAATGCTACATACAAATCCATTTGCTTTTCTAAGTATTTCTCACATACATTCTTCAAAGCAAACACTTGATCCATACATCCTCTACCACTTCTGAAACCACACTGCTCTTCCCCAATCTGATGCTCTGTACACGCCTTCACCCTCTCAATCAGTACCCTCCCATATAATTTACCAGGAATACTCAACAATGTTTATAAATGTTTATAGTTGTGTTACTGGAGTGATAGTTTTCATACATGGTACTTTGACAAGAAAATGGTGAAATTGGAAAAAAATGTAGCTTAGACATTGAAGCTTATTGATACAAGTGGTTAAATTGATGAGAACAACTATTGACGTTTGTGTAAATAAATTATACATTTCCCTTTTCCATAGCCAGAGGTTGAACCATTATGTGACATTCATTTTCTCATTTCATTTCAAGCTAGAAGTTTCAGTTTTCTAAATTATTTCATACCTTTTTTATATGTATATATATGTATATGTGTGTGTGTGTATATATGTGCATGTGTATGTGTATGTATATATATATGTATATATATATATATATAGATTATCCCTGGGGATATGGGTGAAAGAATACTTCCCACGCATTCCTCGCGTGTTGTAGAAAGCGACTAGAGGGGACGGGAGCGGGGGGCCAGAAATCCTCTCCTCCTTGTATTTTTTTAACTTTCTAAAATGGGAAACAGAAGGAGTCACGCAGGGAGTGCTCATCCTCCTCGAAGGCTCAGACTGGGGTGTCTAAATGTGTGTGAATGTAACCAAGATGTGAAAGAAGGAGAGATAGGTAGTATGCTTGAGGAAAGGAACCTGGATGTTTTGGCTCTGAGTGAAACGAAGCTCAAGGGGAAAGGGGAAGAGTGGTTTGGGAATGTCTTGGGAGTAAAGTCAGGGGTTAGTGAGAGGACAAGAGCAAGGGAAGGAGTAGCAGTACTCCTGAAACAGGAGTTGTGGGAGTATGTGATAGAATGTAAGAAAATGAATTCTAGATTAATATGGGTAAACCTGAAATTTGATGGAGAGAGATGGGTGATTATTGGTGCATATGCACCTGGGCATGAGAAGAAAGATCATGAGAGGCAAGTGTTTTGGGAGCAGCTGAATGAGTGTGTTAGTAGTTTTGATGCACGAGACCGGGTTATAGTGATGGGTGATTTGAATGCAAAGTTGAGTAATGTGGCAGTTGAGGGAATAATTGGTATACATGGGGTGTTCAGTGTTGTAAATGGAAATGGTGAAGAGCTTGTAGATTTATGTGCTGAAAAAGGACTGGTGATTGGGAATACCTGGTTTAAAAAGGGGAGATATACATAAGTATACGTATGTAAGTAGGAGAGATGGCCAGAGAGCGTTATTGGATTACGTGTTAATTGACAGGCGTGCGAAAGAGAGACTTTTGGATGTTAATGTGCTGAGAGGTGCAACTGGAGGGATGTGTGATCATTATCTTGTGGAGGCTAAGGTTAAGTTTTGTATGGGTTTTCAGAAAAGAAGAGTGAATGTTGGGGTGAAGAGGGTGGTGAGAGTAAGTGAGCTTGGGAAGGAGACTTGTGTGAGGAAGTACCAGGAGAGACTGAGTACAGAATGGAAAAAGGTGAGAACAATGGAAGTATGGGGAGTGGGGGAGGAATGGGATGTATTTAGGGAATCAGTGATGGATTGCGCAAAAGATGCTTGTGGCATGAGAAGAATGGGAGGTGGGTTGATTAGAAAGGGTAGTGAGTGGTGGGATGAAGAAGTAAGATTATTAGTGAAAGAGAAGAGAGAGGCATTTGGATGATTTTTGCAGGGAAAAAATGCAATTGAGTGGGAGATGTATAAAAGAAAAAGACAGGAGGTCAAGAGAAAGGTGCAAGAGGTGAAAAAGAGGGCAAATGAGACTTGGGGTGAGAGAGTATCATTAAATTTTAGGGAGAATAAAAAGATGTTCTGGAAGGAGGTAAATAAAGTGCGTAAGACAAGGGAGCAAAGGAACTTCAGTGAAGGGCGCAAATGGGGAGGTGATAACAAGTAGTGGTGATGTGAGAAGGAGATGGAGTGAGTATTTTGAAGGTTTGTTGAATGTGTTTGATGATAGAGTGGCAGATATAGGGTGTTTTGGTCGAGGAGGTGTGCAAAGTGAGAGGGTTAGGGAAAATGATTTGGTAAACAGAGAAGAGGTAATAAAAGCTTTGTGGTAGATGAAAGCCGGCAAGGCAGCAGGTTTGGATGGTATTGCAGTGGAATTTATTAAAAAAGGGGGTGACTGTATTATTGACTGGTTGGTAAGGTTATTTAATGTATGTATGACTCATGGTGAGGTGCCTGAGGATTGGCGGAATGCGTGCATAGTGCCATTGTACAAAGGCAAAGGGGATAAGAGTGAGTGCTCAAATTACTATTTTATATATTATATATATATATATATATTATATATATATATATATATATATATATTATATATATATATATATATATTTATTTATTATTTTTTATTTTGCTTTGTCGCTGTCTCCCGCGTTTACGAGGTAGCGCAAGGAAACAGACGAAAGAATGGCCCAACCCACCCACATGCACATGTATATACATACACGTCCACACACGCAAATATACATACCTATAGATCTCAATGTACACATATATATACACACACAGACATATACATGTACATACATGTACATAATTCATACTTGCTGCCTTTATCCATTCCCATTGCCACCCCGCCACACATGAAATGACAACCCCCTCTCCCTCCATACGTGCGATGTAGCACCAGGAAAAGACAACAAAGGCCACATTCGTTCACACTCAGTCTCTAGCTGTCATGTATAATGCAATGAAACCACAGCTCCCTTTCCACATCCAGACCCCACAAAACTTTTCATGTTTTACCCCAGATGCTTCATATGACCTGGTTCAATCCATTGACAGCACATCGACCCTGGTATACTACATCATTCCAATTCGCTCTATTCCTTGCACGCCTTTCACCCTTCTGCATGTTCAGGCCCTGATTCCTCAAAATCTTTTTCACTCCATCCTTCTACCTCCAATTTGGTCTCCCACTTCTCCTTCCCTCTTTGTCAATCTTTCCTCACTCATTCTCTCCATGTGACCAAACCATTTCAAAACACCCTCTTCTGCTCTCTCAACCACACTCTTTTTATTACCATACAGCTCTCTCACCTTTTCATTACTTACTCGATCAAATCACCTCACACCACATATTGTCTTCAAACATTTCATCTCCAACGCATCGACCCTCCTCTGCACAACTCTATCTGTAGCCACGCCTTGCAACCATATAACATTGTTGGAACCACTATTCCTTCAAACATACCCATTTTTGCTTTCCGAGATAGCTTTCTTGCCTTCCACACATTCTTCAACGCTCCCAGAACTTTTGCCCCCTCCCCCACCCTGTGACTCACTTCTGCTTCCATGGTTCCATCTGCTGCCAAATCCACTCCCAGATATCTAAAACACCTCACTTCCTCCAGTTTTTCTCCATTTAAACTTACCTCCCAATTAACTTGTCCCTCAAACCTACTGTACCTAATAACCTTGCTCTTATTCACATTTACTCTCAGCTTTCTTCTTTCACACACTTTACCAAATTCAGTCACCATCTTCTGCAGTTTTTCACCCAAATCAGCCACCAGTGCTTTATCATCAGCAAACAACAACTGACTCACTTCCCAAACCCTCTCATCCACAACAGACTGTATACTTGCCTTTATCTCCAAAACTCTTGCTGCTGCAAACCAACATTCACAGAGAACCAATCACTTTCCTTTCTTCCTACTCATACACATGCCTTACATCCTCGAAAAAAATTTTCACTGCTTCTAGCAACTTGCAACTTGTCATATTCTTATTCCCTTCCGCAGAGCATCTCTATCAACTCTATCATAAGCCTTCTCTAGATCCATAAATGCTACATACAAATTCATTTGCTTTTCTAAGTATTTCTCACATACATTTTTGAAAGCAAATACCTGATCCACACATCCTCTACCACTTCTGAAACCACACTGCTCTTCCCCAGTCTGATGCTCTGTACATGCCTTCACCCTCTCAATCAATACCCTCCCATATAATCTCCCAGTAATCCTCAACAAACTTATACCTCTGTGATTTGAACACTCACCTTTATCCCCTTTGCCTTTGTACAATGGCACTATGCATGCATTCCGCCAATCCTCAGGCACCTCACCATGAGTCATACATACATTAAATATCCTTACCAACCAGTCAACAACACAGTCACCCCCCTTTTTTTTATCAAATTCCACTGCAATGCCATCCAAACCTGCTGCCTTGCTGGCTTTCATCTTCTGCAAAGCTTTTACTACCTCTTCTCTGTTTACCAAATCATTCTCCCTAACCCTCTCGCTTCGCACACCACCTCGATGAAAACACCCTATATCTGCCACTCTATCATATAACACATTCAACAAACCTTCAAAATACTCACTCCATCTCCTTCTCACATTACCACTACTTGTTATTACCTCCCCATTAGCCCCCTTCACCGATGTTCCCATTTGTTCTCTTGTCTTATGCACTTCATTTAACTCCTTCCAAAACATCTTTTTATTCTCCCTAGAATTTAATGATACTCTTTCACCCCAACTCTCATTATTATTATTATACTAGATCGCCATTTCCCATGTCAGCGAGGTAGTGCCAGGATACAGATGAAAAATGGCCCATCAACCCATACACTCACATATACATACATACACCTACACCTACACATATATATACACATGTACATGTTTATACTTGCTTGCCTTCATCCATTCCCTGACTGGTTGTGGATAGGGAGAATGGATGTGAGCAGTTGCAGCCTTTCTTTGTGCCTGGCACTACCTTGCTAACATGGGAAACAGTGTTGAGGTATGAAAAAAATGTCATCATCATTTGCTACTTACAAGCATTGGGGAAAATCATCTGAGATCATATCCTACATGTTGACAGTCACTATGAAATATTTACATTCAAGTACAATAGTGAAATAGATGTATTTAAAGATGCTACTGAGTTTTTGAGTCATAATGCCTTTTATAAATGATGCCAAAGCTAAATGATATCACAGTTTTCTACCGTACCATATGTAAAATTTATATGGAATCATCATATTTTATAACTCTGAGACCACTTTTGTGGGACTACTGTAACTTCAAGGCTGTGCTCCAATCTGGAAGAGGGAATGATACACCCTCAACAAAGGTGATTTTTCTCTTGCGGTGTAACTCTTGTAGATAAAGTCTGGAAACACCTGTTATGTGTGTGCATATACATATTCATGTCCGCTTGTACCACCCAATTCAGTAAAGCAAGGCTGAAGCAAGGGAGACTAAATGTGAGATTTTCTATCCACTGTAATACACATATGCCCAAGACTGTGTCATTGTAATGCCTGGTGACCACATATTAGAAATTTCCAGTAACCTTTACAAGTCCTTGCAGGGATGAGATGTAATCATTCTCAATTTTGTCAACAAAATGAAGGTATTCTATGCATACATCCTTAATAAAACTGGAGTTGTGGGAAAAATGAACTTTGATTAAAATTCAGGAAATGTTGAGAACTGGGAGGTATTTAGGGAAGCAAGAGTAATTACATACCTATTTACTCTTCACAATGTACCGATCTTTCCATCAGCTACACTTTGAGGATACACTTTGTAGCCAATTTGTCATTTTGTTGAAGATGTAATATTAGTTGGCTTTGGTGGCTGAGCAGTCTTCTTGGCAAAGACAGAGCCAAGCATGCCACAGCTTGCTTGGTAAAGCTGCATTACCTTCATGCTGAAAGTGTCATTGTTACAGAGTGTTAGGGAAGCTGTAACATTTAAATAAAACTATCTATCTATCTGGGGATAGGGGAGAAAGAATACTTCCCAAGCATCCCTTGTGTGTCGTAGAAGGCGACTAAAGGGGACGGGAGTGGGGTGCTGGAAACCCTCCCCTCCTTGTATTTTAACTTTCTAAAAGGGGAAACAGAAGAAGGAGTCACGCGGGGAGTGCTCATCCTCCTCGAAGGCTCAGATTAGGGTGTCTAAATGTGTGTGGATGTAACCATGATGAGAAAAAAGGAGAGATAGGTAGTATGTTTGAGGAAAGAAACCTGGATGTTTTGGCTCTGAGTGAAATGAAGCTCAAGGGTAAAGGGGAAGAGTGGTTTGGGAATGTCTTGGGAGTAAAGTCAGGGGGGTTAGTGAGAAGACTAGAGCATGGTAAGGAGTAGCACTACTCCTGAAACAGGAGTGGTGGGAGTATGTCATAGAGTGTAAGAAAGTAAACTCTAGATTGATATGGGTAAAACTGAAAGTGGATGGAGAGAGATGGGTGATTATTTGTGCATATGCACCTGGGCATGAGAAGAAAGATCATGAGAAGCAAGTGTTTTGGGAGCAGCTGAGTGAGCGTGTTAGTAGTTTTGATGCACGAGACTGGGTTATAGTGATGGGTGATTTGAATGCAAAGGTGATTAATGTGGATGTTGAGGGAATAATTGGTGTACATAGGATGTTCAGTGCTGTAAATGGAAATGGTGAAGAGCTTGTAGATTTATGTGCTGAAAAGGACTAGTGATTGGGAATACCTGGTTTAAAAAGAGAGATATGCATAAGTATATGTATGTAAGTAGGAGAGATGGCCAGAGAGCGTTATTAGATTACGTGTTAATTGATAAGCGCGCGAGAGAGACTTTTGGATGTTAATGTGCTGAGAGGTGCAACTGGAGGGATGTCTGATCATTATCTTGTGGAGGCGAAGGTGAAGATTTGTATGGGTTTTCAGAAAAGAAGAGAAAATGTTGGGGTGAAGAGAGTGGTGAGAGTAAGTGAGCTTGAGAAGGAGACTCGTGTGAGGAAGTACCAGGAGAGACTGAGTACAGAATGGAAAAAGGTGAAAACAAAGGACATAAGGGTAGTGGGGGAGGAATGGGATGTATTTAGGGAAGCAGTGATGGCTTGCGCAAAAGATGCTTGTGGCATGAGAAGCGTGGAAGGTGGGCAGATTAGAAAGGGTAGTGAGTGGTGGGATGAAGAAGTAAGATTATTAGTGAAAGAGAAGAGAAAGGCATTTGGACGATATTTGCAGGGAAATAATGCAAATGTCTGGGAGATGTATAAAAGAAAGAGGCAGGAGGTCAAGAGAAAGGTGCAAGAGGTGAAAAAGATGGCAAATGAGAGTTGGGGTGAGAGAGTATCATTAAATTTTAGGGAGAATAAAAAGATGTTTTGGAAGGAGGTAAATAAAGTGCGTAACACAAGGGAACAAATGGGAACTTCAGTGAAGGAGGCAAATGGGGAGGTGATAACAAGTATTGGTGATGTGAGAAGGAGATGGAGTGAGTGTTTTGAAGGTTTGTTGAGTGTGTTTGATGATAGAGTGGCAGATATAGGGTGTTTTGGTCGATGTGGTGTGGAAAGTGAGAGGGTTAGGGAAAATGATTTGGTAAACAGAGAAGAGGTAGTGAAAGCTATGCAGAAGATGAAAGCCAGCAAGGCAGCGGGTTTGGATGGTATTGCAGTGGAATTTATTAAAAAAGGGTGTGAGTGTATTGTTGACTGGTTGGTAAGGTTATCTAATGTATGTATGACTCATGGTGAGGTGCCTGAGGATTGGAGGAATGCTTGCATAGTGCTATTGTACAAAGGCAAAGGGGATAAAAGTGAGTGCTCAAATTACAGAGGAATAAGTTTGAGTATTCCTGGGAAATTATATGGGAGGGTATTGATTGAGAGGGTGAAGGCATGTACAGAGCATCAGATTGGGGAAAAGCAGTGTGGTTTCAGAAGTGGTAGAGGATGTGTGGATCAGGTGTTTGCTTTGAAGAATGTATGTGAGAGATACTTAGAAAAGCAAATGGATTTGTATGTAGCATCTATATGGATCTGGAGAAGGCATATGATAGAGTTGATAGAGATGCTCTGTGGAAGGTATTAAGAATATATGGTGTGGGAGGCAAGTTGTTAGAAGCAGTGAAAAGTTTTTATCAAGGATGTACGGTATGTGTACGTGTAGGAAGAGAGGAAAGTGATTGGTTCTCAGTGAATGTAGGTTTGCGGCAGGGGTGTGTGATGTCTCCATGGTTGTTTAATTTGTTTATGGATTGGGTTGTTAGGGAGGTGAATGCTAGAGTTTTGGAAAGAGGGACAAGTATGCAGTCTGTTGTGGATGAGAGAGCTTGGGAAGTGAGTCAGTCGGTGTCCGCTGATGATACAGCACTTGTGGCTGATTCGTGTGAGAAACTGCAGAAGTTGGTGACTGAGTTTGGTAAAGTGTGTGAAAGAAGAAAGCTGAGAGAGAGGGTTAAGGGACAAGTCAATTGGGAGGTAAGTTTGAATGGAGAAAAACTGGAGGAAGTGAAGTGTTTTAGATAGATATCTGGGAGTGGATTTGGCAGCAGATGGAACCATGGAAGTGGAAGTGAATCATAGGGTGGGGAAGGGGGCGAGTTCTGGGGGCGTTGAAGAATGTGTGGAAGTCAAGAACATTATCTCGGAAAGCAAAAATGGGTATGTTTAAAGGAATAGTGGTTCCAACAATGTTATATGGTTGCGAGGCATGGGCTATAGATAGAGTTGTGCGGGGGAGGGTGGATGTACTGGAAATGAGATGTTTGAGGACAATGTGTGGTGTGAGGTGGTTTGATCGAGTAAGTAATAATAGGGTAAGAGAGATGTGTGGTAATAAAAAGAATTTGGTTGAGAGAGCAGAAGAGGGTGTTTTGAAATGGCTTGGTCACATGGAGAGAATGAGTGAGGAAAGATCGACCAAGAGGATATATGTGTCAGAGGTGGAGGGAACGAGGAAAAGTGGGAGACCAAATTGGAGGTGGAAAGATGGAGTGAAGAAGATTTTGAGTGATCAGGGCCTGAACATGCAGAAGGGTGAAAGGCATGCAAGGAATAGAGTAAATTGGAATGATGTGGTGTACCGGGGTCGACGTGCTGTCAATGGATTGAACCAGGGCATGTGAAGTTTGGAAAGTTTTGTGGGGCCTGGATGTGGAAAGGGAGCTGTGGTTTCGGTGCATTATTACATGACAGCTAGAGACTGAGTGTGAACAAATGTGGCCTTTGTTGTCTTTTCCTAGCGCTACCTCTCTCACATGTGGGAGGAGGGGGTTGTTATTTCATGTGTGGTGGGGTGGCGATGGGAATGAATAAAGGCAGACAGTATGAATTATGTACATATGTATATATGTATATATCTGTGTGTGTATACGTTGAGATGTATAGGTATGTATATTTGCGTGTGTGGATGTGTATGTATATACATGTGTATGTGGGTGGGGTAGGCCGTTCTTTCGTCTGTTTCCTTGCGATACCTCGCTAACGTGGGAGACAGCGACAAAGCAAAATAAATGAATAAATAATCTGTCTATCTATATCTCTGATGCCTCTTCAAATTGGAACTCCTCCAACAGAGTCTCCATAACTAAAGAACTCTAGGAAACAAATGAAACGTCCCATCCACTCATATACACACTGTATTCATTATTATCATACTTAATTGCTTCTTCCTGTGCAAGCACGATAGCACCAGGAAACAGATAAAGAATGTCCCATCCATTCATATACACATATATATACATTAACACCCATAAAGCACATATACATACATATACATATACATATCAACATATACACATATACATATACATTCACATACACAGACATATACATATATACTTATGTACATATTCATACTTGCTTGCCTTCATCCATTCCTGGCACTACCCCGTCCCACAAGAAACAGTATCGGTATCCCCTGCTTCAGCAAGGTAACACCAGGTAAACAGACAACAAAAGGCCACATTCGTCACTCATGTGTAATGCACCAAAACCACAGCTCCCTATCCACATCCAGGCCCCACAGACCTTTCCATGGTTTACCCCAGACACTTCACATGCCCTGGTTCAGCCTATTGACAGCACATCAACTCCGGTATACCACATCATTCCCATTCATTCTATTCCTTGCACGCCCCTCATCCTCCTGTATGTTCAGACCCCGATCACTCAAAATCTTTTTCACTCCATCCTTCCACCTCCAATTTATTCTCTCACTTCTTGTTCCCTCCACATGTGACACATTTATCCTCTTTGTCAACCATTCCTCACTCATTCTCTCTATATGTCTAAACCATTTCAACCAATGCTCTTCCGCTATCTCAACCCCACTCTATTTATTTCCACATATCTCTCCTACCCTTTCATTACCTACTCGATCAAACCACCTCACACTACATATTGCTCTCAAACATTTCATTTCCAAAACATCCACCCTCCTCCTCTATAGCCCATGCCTCACAACCATATAATAATGTCGGAACTACTGTTACGTAAACTTACCAATTTTTGCTCTCTAAGACAACGTTCTCTCCTTCCACACATTCTCCATTGCTCCCAGAACCTTCGCCCCCTCCTCCATCCTGTGACTCACTTCTGCTTTTGGGTTCCATTCACTTCTAAGTCCACTCCCAGATATCTAAAACACTTCACTTCCTCCAATTTTTCTCCATTCAAACTTATATCCCTACTAACTTGTCCCTCAACCTTGCTGAACCTTGCTCTTATTCATATTTACTGTCAGCTCTCTCCTTCACACACTTTTCCAAACTCAGTCACCAACTTCTGTAGTTTCTCACTCAAATCAGCCACCAGTGCTATATCAACAGTGAACAACAACTGACTCACTCCCCAGGCTCTCTCATCCCCATCAGACTGCATACTTGCCCCCCCCCCCTCTCCAAAACTCTTGCATTTACCTACCTAAATACCCCATCCATACACAAATTAAACAACCAATGGGACAACACACAACCATGCTACTGACCAGCTTTCATTGGGAACCAATCACTCTCCTCTCTTTCTACTTGTACACATGCCTTGATTAAAGACTTCACTGCTTCTGGCAGCTTAACCCCCATAAAGCATCTCCATCAACCCTATCATATACCTTCTCCAGATCTATCTGTTCCACTAGATCCACACATCTTCTGAAACCACACTGCTCATCCCCAATCTGATGCTTTGTACATTCCTTCACCCTCTCAATCAATACCTCCTGTACAGTTTCCCGGGAATACTCAACAAAATTATGCCTCTGTAGTTTGAACACTCACCTTTAATCCCTTTGCCACTCCTCAGGTACTTCACTATGAACCATACATACATTGAATATCCTTACCAATCAATCAACAGCACAGTCACCCCCTTTCTTAATAAATTCTACTGCAATACCACCCAAACCCTCTGCCTTGCTGGATTTCATCTTCCACAAAGCTTTCACTCCCTCATCTCCCTTAACCAAACCATTTTCCCTGACCCTCTCACTTCACACACCACCCCAACCAAACCATTCTTATCATCAAAAAACTTCAACAAACCTTCAAAATACTCACTCCATCACCACCTGTCATCACTTCCCCCCTTCACTGATATTCCCATTTGTTTTCTTATCTAATGCAAATTATCTACCTCCTTCCAAAACATCTAATTATTCTCCCTAAAGTTTAATGATACTCTCTCACCCCAACTCTCATTTGCCCTCTTTTTCTACCATTGCACCTTCTTGACATTCAGCTGCTTTTTTTTTTTTTTTTATACATCTCCCAGTTGTTTGCACTCCTTCCTTGTAGGTATTATCCAAACACCTCTCTTTTCTCTTTTCACTAACAACTTTACTTCTTCATTCCACCACTCACCACCCTTTCTAATCTGCCCACCTCACTTCTTTCTCATGCCACATGCATCTTTTGCACTGCTTCCCTAAATACATCCCATTCCTCACCCACTCCCTTCACATCATTTCCACTCCCCTTTTGTCATTCTACATCCAATCTCTCCTGGTGCTTCCTCACACATCTCCTTTCCAAGCTCCCTAACATAATCCAATAATGCCCTTAGACCATTTCTCCTACTCACATATGTGTATTTATGTATATCTCTTCTTTTTAAACCTGGTATTCTCAATCACCAGTCTTTTTTCAGCACAAAAATCCACAAGCTCTCCACCATTTCCATTTACAACAATGAATACCCCATATACACCAATCATACCCTCAACTGCCACATTACTCACCTTCGCATTCAAATCACCTATCAGTAATATCCAGTCCCATGCACCAAAGCTGCTGACACACTCACTCAGTTGCTCCCAAACACTTGCCTTTCATGATCTTTCTTCTCATAACCAAGCGTATAAGCACCAATAATCACCCATTTCTCTCCATCCACTTTCAGTGTTACCCACATCAATCTAGAAATTACTTTCTTACATTCTATCACACACTCCCACAACTCTTGCTTCAGGAGTAGTGCTACTTCTTCCTTAGCTCTTGTCCTTTCACCAACCCCTGACTTTACTCCCAAGACTTTTCCAAACCACTCTTCCCCTTTACCCTTGGGCTTTATTTCACTCAGAGCCAGAACATCCAGGTCTCTTTTCTGAAACATACCACCTATCTCTTCTTTCTTTTCATCTTGGTTACATCCACACACATTTAGACACCCCAGTCTGAGCCTTTGAGGAAGATGAGCACTCACCACTTGACTCCTGTTTCCTCTTTTAGAAATTAAAATACAAGAAGGTTAGGGTTTCCAGCAGCCCACTGTGACAGGTGGGGAATATGTGGGAAGTATTCTTTCTCCCCTATCCCGAGAAGAGAGTGGTGAGCTTGGAAAGGAGACTTGTGTGAAGAAGTACCAGGAGAGATTGGGTGTAGAATGGCAAAAGGTTAGTGGAAATGATGTGAGGGGAGTGGGTGAGGAATGGGATGTATTTAGGGAAGCAGTGATTGCATGTTTTATGAGAAAGAAGGGAGGTGGGCAGATTAGAAAGGGTGGTGAGTGTTGGGATGAAGAGGTAAAGTTGTTAGTGAAAGAGAAAAGAGGGGATGATACCTACAAGAAAGGAGTGCAAATGACTGGGAGATGTATAAAAAAAAGTGGCAGGAGGTCAAAAGGAAGGTGCAAGGGTTGAAAAAGAGGGCAAATGAGATTTGGGTGAGAGAGTATCATTAAACCCTAAGGAAAATGAAAAGATGTTTTGGAAGGAGGTAAATTACTTGCTCAAGACAAGAGAACAAATGAGAACATCGGTGAGGAGGCAAGTGGGGAAGTAATGACAGATAGTGAAGTGAAAGGGAGATGTTGTGAGTATTTTGAAGGTTTGTTGAATGTGTTTGATGACAGAGTGGCAGATATAGGGTGTTTTGGTCGGGGTGGTGTGCAAAGTGAGAGGGGTCAAGGGGGAATGGTTTGGTTAAGAGAGAAGAGGAGAAAGCTTTGCAGAAGATCAAATCTGGCAAGGTGGCGGGTTTGGATGGTATTGCAGTAGAATTCATTAAAAAAAGGGGGTGACTGTCTTGTTGATGGGTTGGTAAGGATATTCAGTGTATGTATGGATCATGGTGAAGTGCCTGAGGATTGGTAGAATACATGCACAGTGCCATTGTACAAAGGCAAAGAGGATAAAGGTGAGTGTTCAAATTACAAAGGCATAAGTCTGTTGAGTATTCCTGGGAAATTATATGGGAGGGTATTGATTGAGAGGGTGAGGACATGTATAGGACATCAGACTGGGGAAGAGCAGTGGTAGAGGATTTGTGGATCAGGTGTTTGCTTTGAAAAATGGGAGAAATAGTAAAAAAAAAAAAAAAAAAAAACCAGATGGATTTGTATGTGGCATCTATGAATCTGGAGAAGGCATATGATAAGGTTGATAGAGATGCTTTGTGGAAGGTTGGTCTCAAGAGTATATGGTGTGGGAGGTAAGTGAAAACTTTTTACCCCTAACTTTACTCCCAAGACTTTTCCAAACCACTCTTCTCTTTAACCTTTAGCTTCATTTCATTCAAAGCCAGAACATCCAGGCTTCTTTTCTAAAACATACCAACTATCTCTTCTTTCTTCTCATCTTGGTTACGAGTATAAAGAGGAGAATGATTGGTTCCCAGTGAATGTTTGTCTGCGGCAGGGGTGTGTGATGTCCCAATGGTTGTTTAATTTGTTTACGGATGAGTGGTTAGGGAGTTTTGGAGAGAAGGGCGAGTACACAGTCTTTTGGGGATGAGAGGGTCAGAGAAGAGAGTCAATTGTTGTTTACTGATGATACAGCTTTGGTGGCTGATTCGAATAAGAAACTGCAGAAGTTGGTGACTGAGTTTGGAAAAAAAGTGTGTAAATAGAAAGTTAAAGAGTAAATGTGAATAAGAGCAAGGTCATTAGGGTCAGTAGGGTTGAGGGACAAGTTAACTGGGATGTAAGTTTGAATGATGAAAAATTGGAGGAAGTGATGTGTTTTAGATATCTGGAAGTGAACTTAGCAGAGTTGGGGAGGGGCGAAGGTTCTGGAAATGATGAAGAATGTGTGGAAGGAAAGAACGTTATCCTGAAGAGCAAAAATGGGTATGTTTGAAGGAATAGCAGTTCCAACAATGTTATATGGTTGTGAGGCAGGGGCTATAGGTAGGGCTGTATGGAGGAAGGAGGGCGGATGTGTTGGAAATGAAATGTTTGAAGACAATGTGTGGTGTGAAGTGGTTTGATCAAGTAAGTAATAAAAGGGAAGTGAGATGTGTGGAAATAAAAACAGAGTGGTTGAGAAAGCATCATATTGAAATGGTTTGGATATACAGAGAGAATGAGTGAGGAAAGATCAACAAAAAAGATATATGTGTCAGAGGTGGAGGGAACAAGAAGTGGGAGACCAAATTGGAGGTGGAGGGATGGATTGAAAAGATTTTGAGTGAATGGGGCCTGAACATACAGGAGGGTGAGAGGCTTGCAAGGAATAGAGTGAGTTGGAATGATGTGGTACACCGGGGTTGATATGCTGTCAATGGACTGAACCAGGGCCCCCTGTGGGGGCCTAGATGTGGATAGGGAGCTGTGGTTTCTGTGTATTACACATGACAGCTAGAGACTGAGTGTGAATGAATGTGGCCTTTTTGTCTAGTTTTCTTGGTACTACCTCTCTGAAGCAGGGGGTACCAGTGCTGTTTCCTGTGAGGCTTATATCTCTACATTTACTGCATAGTGCAAATAAAACTCCTCTTCATCTGTATGTGTAGATTCACTGCTATTACTTGATCATTGTTGGTCCTTATAACAGTATAGTAAAATGGGGTATATGTTTGGAGTACAGGTGCATTATTGTTTTGCAACTCTGGTTCTATACCCCTTTTTCTCCAGAAAATATGATCAGATGACTACACAATTATCGCTATTCAAATTTACCCTATGTTGATTGTATGGCCGCTGAAAACACTCAGTCTTTTCATGCTTTGATCAGGTTTCAATTATTTTTGTTTTTTGAGGAAAGGTATCTCCTTTACTATCGGCTTTTCATCAACTTAGATTACGAACCTGGGTTACGATAATTTTCCACCAGCAGATAACTCTTGTCATATACCATCAACCCTTGTTGTATCCATCTTTTCCATGAACTTTCATATTCCCCTTGTGTCCTCTTCACTATGCTAGCCTAATACTAAAACCACATTCTCTGTTTATTTGGATTAATTTGGGAGAAATTAGACTAATATGCCTAGAGCCTCCACAGATCATTAGATGCCTCATGCAGTCATATGCCCAGGCTATTTGCCTAAAATTGATGGTTAATTCATATTTTGCTCATAATAAAACACAAATAGCTTAAGACTTTTAATACCAAGTTAGAACCAGAGCAATCTGCATCATATTGAAAAACTTCTCTCCATTATCATCACTTTGTATTTGTCTCCAGTTCCTATTCCTTCCAGGAACTCCCATCAATGGGGGGTGGCCACAGGAAGAGTCTCCACTCATCTCTGTCCTTATATGCCTCCCATACATACACCATTCCATGCATTCTTCCACCATTTCTCTCCCTCCAGTACTCTTCCTCTCTATTTCCCCATATCACAGGTGGTCTTCCTCTCACACCAACCCCTTTAATTGTACTATGATAAACTCTTCTTGCAAACTTTTTGTCTTGCATTCTTTCCACATATGCAGTCCGCCTCAAAGTATAATGTTTCACGTGCTCTACCTCCACATTTTATTCCCTGCTCATTTCTTTCTTCATTCCATTTAGTCATACCGCATGATCCTCTCAAATTAGCTTATTTTCACAGCCTGGATTCTTGACCTCTGTGACTGATTCCATGTCCATGTTTTGGCTGGAAGGACTTATGTCCCTTAATCCTTTCTTTACTTCCATACTTACACTTCCACCTTCATTATTCTGTTAAGGGACCCAGTGATTCTTCTACTTAATACTACTCTCCTTCATTATCACCAAACTTACCCAGGATAGCTCCTAAATACTTGAATCTTCACACCTCTTCCTGTCATTCTCCCCACATATCTGTAACACCCTTTTTCATGCTTTACGGTTTTGCAGAATATGTTTTCACTCTGTTTCCTTTCAAACATCATTGCTTTACTTTAATTTGCCTTTGCCTTCAGTTGCCTATGTTTACACACATCATATGACACACAACCTTCTGCAACTCCTTTTCATCTTTGAAACTCTCATCACAAAAACAAAGATATGAGGCTGTTGATTGAAGTGAGATAGTTCTGACTTTCCATATTGTGACCTCTTGTATGATAGGTCTCAAGGCTCAGGTCCCCATGGTTCATTGTCAGCTACAGAAAAACATAAAAGAGAATACTGTAACAATGAATTGAGACAGTACTCTTCTTTGAAGAAAATTATAATTGTGAAAGCATGTGGTAGATCACATGGTGATATTGTACTAAAATGGCCCTAAAGTTATCAGTGGAAGGGTAATCCTTTTTTTTAAGGTTAAAGAGCAAAGAAAACTATTACAAAATCAGTGAGTGACTTAGAAGTTATAGGTTATGTTAAAAACTTCCTTTTACTCAAAGTTGTTTATTACATCAATGTTTTTCTTACATTGGTACAAAAGGTAATGCTTCAGGTAAGAATTGCCAAAGTCTTCAGAAGAAAAAGTACAGGTCAGGTATTGGTAGACTACATCGCCTTCCAGTTACCCCGTTCATTTTACTAATGTTACTTGGTCCTTTCTATTAGGGTAATACTTCCATTATGTACAAATTATGTAAATCAAGATTTGCACAAGTATATACAATGAATGAATGATATTGAGGAAATCTTTGGTCAATCAAGAGATATGGTATAACACTTATGGAAGGACCATTCTTTATTCAACATACACATATCTACAAGTTAAAAGTACTTAAAAGATTCTCATGGAGAAACAAATTACTCACTACTTGAGGCAAATCACTGATAACAGAACAATGAATACATAATGATCAAAAAGTTTCTAACAAGTTTATCCAAAGGTGTTTCTCAGACAGACATATTCTGAATCTTTACCCATTTGGGTAGCACAGCACTAAATACTTTTTGTTTTCTGTACTGATTGTGCAGGTTTATATGACTGGATATACTTTTTCTGATCATTATAATCCCCTGTTCCATTGTCATTCTTTAACCTCCTGAGTGAGCTTCTGAATGTACATCTTGACACTCGAGGTAGTCGCAATCAAACTCGTAACTTGATCCAGGAACTGATACTTAATTACCAGTTTCCTGTTTTCTTGTAAACCACAGCTAAGCATTTGTCTTTCTGGCTATGACTACAAAATTTTATTTCAAAAAAATTAAACTAGTATTTTATTTTATCATAAAAAATTAAAAAAGAATGAAGAAATGAATCACTGTACTTATTTACATCACACAAATACTTCCCTGTTATAATTAGAAAAAGGAAGAAAAACCAAACTAGGCACTTACTGAACCCAAGAAAATCTTATTCTAAACCAGGTACCAAAAGAGCCCCTCATCCCATGGCATCTAAGCTTTTCTTTTTTAAAAAACTTATTTTTCAAGTTATCCTATATTTCATCTAAACTCTTTAAAAACAAATATAAATATTAGAAAAGTGTACATACTGCCAGATACTAATGGACTGCACATGATAAAAAAGATAGCAACGAACAAACACATTATGAAAACATTTACAATTAAGACACTATGAATTTCATAAAACCCATTAGTAAATCATCCATACAAAAAATATATGTATGATTCACAGCAAGTGTTCTACATAATTATACAAAGTTAATTTTTCATATGAAAAAGTTATTGAGAAGAAAGAGAATATGAACATGGTTAAATAATTAAAAAGTTTGTAATGTTAAGTGGCACAACAATTAAAATTAGAATACCATGAAAAATTAGTTTCTTAAATCTCTCCAGGTGCACAACAGCAAACCTGGTACACTTACTCAGTGACACAATCAGTGGGATTCCCAGGGCTGTGGTAATGGTGATGTGGTGAGCAATGGTGTGATGGCTGTGTGGTTAAAATGATGAATGGAGTACATGGATGTATGAAATGGAACAGTAAATATTCATGAAAAAGGAGTGGCGTTAGAGGCAAGATACAGAGGACAAAGATAAATATACAGTTATTGTAAACAGAAGTGTTTAAGAAGAAATCTATAGGTATACAAGGAATTAACTGTACTCCATAAAGGAGACAGAGCTAAGAGTGATACAACAAAGAGGAACTATGATGAAAAGAATGAGTTATACGAGAAAGAATAAATATGGAGTACAACTGGGATTCATAAGTATGAATGTCATACGAGAAAATGATGTGTGAGGTGATTAATTTGGTTGTGTTGATACTGTTACTTACTGCTGGGCGGGTTATGGTTGTGTGGTGACATGAGACCCGAAAGGAAGTGTGGGGCAGGAAGGTTCCCCTGGGGAAGGAAGTTCTTGTACATGCCCAGGTTTGCTAAAGCATCAGGTGACAAAGCTGATAAACCTGAAAGCCCTAATGAACCAAGTTGTAGCTGAGCTGCTGCCATATGTTGAACTGCTGCTGATCCCCCACTACTACTCCCCCCACTACTAGTTGTAGGAATTATACTCTGAGGCAACATACTGTAATAGGCAGCAAGGGCAGTAGGGTCCATATAGGAAAACATTGAAAGAGGAGCACCCCCAGCTCCAGAGTTTGGTTTAACCCCAGGAGCTAGCATGGGTGACAGGTACGGGAGTAGTGCTGCAGGGTTGAGCGGAAGACCTCCTAGTCCTGATGGCAAGCCCTGTGTTGCAACAGCTGCCAATGCTGCTGAAGCAGCTGCACTTGCTGGTCCTGGATGTTTACTGGGTGACTGTTTAGAGGGGGGATCTGAGGATTTTATGCTCACATGAGGTGGAGGAATCCTACCAGTATTACAGTTTTTACTTGGACCTGGTTTAGAAACTGAGGACACTGTTATATCACGCCTGGTAGACAAATCTAAAAGTTCTATTTCTGGTCTCTCTGTTTTAGAAGATCTACCATTTTTGTTTCCTGATGCACGACTAAGATCCAGAATTTCTATTTCTGGACTGGAACTTTTACTGTCTTTACTTATGTCTTTAACATCTGTGGTAGGTTTACCATACATGTGTTTGGACTGCGAATACACAGACGGTGACTGGAAGACCCTTGGAGGATCAGGTCTGATGGGATCCCGGGGAGACTTAGTTATGTGGTGCTGATGTGCTGCTGGGACTGGTGCTGGGAAGATACTAGTCTGGGGTAAGAGCTGTGCCAGCGCACTGATTGTTTTGTTGCTCTGGTGTGCTGGAAGGAGTAGCTTGGCACTGGGGTCTAGAAGGTTCATTTGTCTTAATACATCGGCAGGAACAAGTCCAGGTACTGCTGGTAAGGTTGCCTTGGTTACTGGGGTTTCTTGGATTACAGACGGCCGTCCATTATCTTTTTCTCTTGAACTGGCTCCATTAACCCTTGCACCATCTGTTTTCAATCTCTTGGGAGATGGTTCTTGTAAAGGTTTTTCATATCTGCCAAAAGGTAGATTTTTTATATTAGTAAAATACTCATACATTATCTTAGTGTTTCCAATATATATGCTGAAGGTTCAAATACACCACAGATATCTAACAAATCTCATAAAGAACTTTATGTGTACATGAAAATACCATTTTCCTATAATAAGTTAATGATCCATACAAGATAAGGGCACATTAATGTTTATGCTGAACTAGTAACTATTACTAAAGGTATTTCAAGTAAAAAAATTCAATACCACATAAAATTCTTTCAACTTCAATACACCATAATCAAACAAAATTCATACTTACAGTATGTATATATATATATATATATATATATATATATATATATATATATTATATATATATATATATATATATATATATATATTCATTATTTATTTATATTGATTTTGCTTTATTGGAGGTGGAAAGATGGAGTGAAAAAGATTTTGAATGATCAGGGCCTGAACATGCAGGAGGGTGAAAGGCAGGCAAGGAAGAGAGTGAATTGGATCGATGTGGTATACCGGGGTTGGTCTCCCACTTCTCCTCGTTCCCTCCACCTCCACCACATATATCCTCTTGGTCAATCTTTCCTCACTCATTCTCTCCATGTGCCCAAACCATTTCAAAACACCCTCTTCTGCTCTCTCAACCACGCTCTTTTTATTTCCACACATCTCTCTTACCCTTACATTACTTACTCGATCAAACCACCTCACACCACACATTGTCCTCAAACATCTCATTTCCAGCACATCCACCCTCCTGCGCACAACTCTATCCATAGCCCACGCCTCGCAACCATACAACATTGTTGGAACCACTATTCCCTCAAACATACCCATTTTTGCTTTCCGAGATAATGTTCTCGACTTCCACACATTCTTCAAGGCTCCCAGGATTTTCGCCCCTTCCCCCACCCTATGATTCACTTCCGCTTCCATGGTTCCATCCGCTGCCAGATCCACTCCCAGATATCTAAAACACTTTACTTCCTCCAGTTTTTCTCCATTCAAACTTACCTCCCAATTGACTTGACCCTCAACCCTACTGTACCTAATAACCTTGCTCTTATTCACATTTACTCTTAACTTTCTTCTTTCACACACTTTACCAAACTCAGTCACCAGCTTCTGCAGTTTCTTTCATGAATCAGCCACCAGCGCTGTATCATCAGCGAACAACAACTGACTCACTTCCCAAGCTCTCTCATCCACAACAGACTTCATACTTGCCCCTCTTTCCAAAACTCTTGCATTCACCTCCCTAACAACCACATCCATAAACAAATTAAACAACCATGGAGACATCACACACCCCTGCCGCAAACCTACAGTCACTGAGAACCAATCACTTTCCTCTCTTCCTACACGTACACATGCCTTACATCCTCGATAAAAACTTTTCACTGCTTCTAACAACTTGCCTCCCACACCATATATTCTTAATACCTTCCACAGAGCATCTCTATCAACTCTATCATATGCCTTCTCCAGATCCATAAATGCTACATACAAATCCATTTGCTTTTCTAAGTATTTCTCACATACATTCTTCAAAGCAAACACCTGATCCACACATCCTCTACCCCTTCTGCTCTTCCCCAATCTGATGCTCTGTAAATGCCTTCACCCTCTCAATCAATACCCTCCCATATAATTTACCAGGAATACTCAACAAACTTATACCTCTGTAATTTGAGCACTCACTCTTATCCCCTTTGCCTTTGTACAATGGCACTATGCACGCATTCTGCCAATCCTCAGGCACCTCACCATGAGTCATACATAAATTAAATAAACTTACCAACCAATCAACAATACAGTCACCCCCTTTTTTAATATATTCCACTGCAATACCATCCAAACCTGCTGCCTTGCCGGCTTTCATCTTCCGCAAAGCTTTTACTACCTCTTCTCTGTTTACCAAATCATTTTCCCTAACCCTCTCACTTTGCACACCACCTCGACCAAAACACCCTATATCTGCCACTCTATCATCAAACACATTCAACAAACCTTGAAAATACTCACTCCATCTCCTTCTCACATCACCGCTACTTGTTATCACCTCCCCATTTGCGCCCTTCACTGAAGTTCCCATTTGCTCCCTTGTCTTACGCACTTTATTTACCTCCTTCCAGAACATCTTTTTATTCTCCCTAAAATTTAATGATACTCTCTCACCCCAACTCTCATTTGCCCTCTTTTTCACCTGTTGCACCTTTCTCTTGATCTCCTGTCTCTTTCTTTTATACATCTCCCACTCAATTGCATTTTTTCCCTGCAAAAATCGTCCATATATATATATATATATATATAATATATATATTTATATATTTATATATATATATATATATATTTTTTCCTCAACATCTCATTTCCAGCACATCCACCCTCCTCACATCTATCCATACCACGCCTACAACATACCACATTCTCAACATTTCTCTCCAACATACCAGTTCTCGATCCACATTCCTCAAGGACTTCCCAATGAATTTTCGCCCCCTCCCCCACCCTATGATTCACTTCCGCTTCCATGGTTCAATCCGCTGCCACATCCACTCCCAGATATCTAAAACACTTTACTTCCTCCAGTTTTTCTCCATTCAAACTTACCTCCCAATTGACTTGACCCTCAACCCTACTATACCTAATAAACTTGCTCTTATTCACATTTACTCTTAACTTTCTTCTTTCACACACTTTACCAAACTCAGTCACCAGCTTCTGCAGTTTCTTTCATGAATCAGCCACCAGCGCTGTATCATCAGCGAACAACAACTGACTCACTTCCCAAGCTCTCTCATCCACAACAGACTGCATACTTGCCCCTCTTTCCAAAACTCTTGCATTCACCTCCTTAACAACCCCATCTATAAACAAATTAAACAACCATGGAGACATCATACACCCCTGCCGCAAACCTACATTCACTGAGAACCAATCACTTTTCTCTCTTCCTACACGTACACATGCCTTACATCCTCGATAAAAACTTTTCACTGCTTCTAACAACTTGCCTCCCACACCATATATTATTAATACCTTCCACAGAGCATCTCTATCAACTCTATCATATGCCTTCTCCAAATCCATAAATGCTACATACAAATCCATTTGTTTTTCTAAGTATTTCTCGCATACATTCTTCAAAGCAAACACCTGATCCACACATCCTCTACCACTTCTGAAACCACACTGCTCTTCCCCAATCTGATGCTCTGTACATGCCTTCACCCTCTCAATCAATACCCTCCCATATAATTTACCAGGAATACTCAACAAACTTATACCTCTGTAATTTGAGCACTCACTCTTATCCCCTTTGCTTTGTACAATGGCACTATGCAAGCATTCCGCCAATCCTCAGGCACCTCACCATGAATCATACATACATTAAATAACCTTACAAACCAGTCAACAATACAGTCACCCCCTTTTTTAATAAATTCCACTGCAATGCCATCCAAACCTGCTGCTTTGCCGGCTTTCATCTTCCGTAAAGCTTTTACTACCTCTTCTCTATTTACCAAATCATTTTCCCTAACCCTCTCACTTTTGCACACCACCTCGACCAAGACACCCCACATCTGCCACTCTATCATCAAACGCATTCAACAAACCTTGAAAATACTCACTCCATCTCCTTCTCACATCACCACTACTTGTTATCACCTCCCCATTAGCCCCCTTCACTGAAGTTCCCATTTGCTCCCTTGTCTTACGCAATTTATTTACCTCCTTCCAAAACATCTTTTTATTCTCCCTGAAATTTAATGATACTCTCTCACCCCAACTCTCATTTGCCCTCTTTTTCACCTGTTGCACCTTTCACTTGACCTCCTGCTTCTTCCTTTTATACCTCTCTCACTCATTTGCATTATTTCCCTGCAAAAATCGTCCCAATGCCTTTCTCTTCTCTCTCACTAATAATCTTACTTCTTCATCCCACCACTCACTACCCTTTCTAATCAACCCACCTCCCACTCTTCTCATGCCACAAGCATCTTTTGCGCAATCCATCACTGATTCCCTAAATACATCCCATTCCACCCCCACTCCCCTTACTTCCATTGTTCTCACCTTTTTCCATTCTGTACTAAGTCTCTCCTGGTACTTCCTCACACAAGTCTCCTTCCCAAGCTCACTTACTCTCACCACCCTCTTCACCCCAACATTCACTCTTCTTTTCTGAAAACCATACAAATCTTCACCTTAGCCTCCACAAGATAATGATCAGACATCCCTCCAGTTGCACCTCTCAGCACATTAACATCCAAAAGTCTCTCTTTCGCACGGCTGTCAATTAACATGTAATCCAATAACGCTCTCTGGCCATCTCTCCTACTTACATACGTATACTTATGTATATCTCGCTTTTTAAACCAGGTATTCCCAATCACCAGTCCTTTTTCAGCACATAAATCTACAAGCTCTTCACCATTTCCATTATATATATATATATATATATATATATATATATATATATATTATATATTATTATATATATATATATATATATATATATATATATTATCCCTGGGGATAGGGGATTAAGAATACTTCCCACGTATTCCCTGCGTGTCGTAGAAGGCGACTAAAAGGGGAGGGAGCGGGGGGCTGGAAATCCTCCCTCTCATTTTTTTTTTTTTTTTAATTTTCCAAAAGAAGGAACAGAGGGGGCCAGGTGAGGATATTCCAAAAAAGGCCCAGTCCTCTGTTCCTAACGCTACCTTGCTAACGCGGGAAATGGCGAATAGTTTAAAAGAAAAAGAAAAGAATATATATATATATATATATATATATATATATATATATATATTATATATATATATATATATATATATATATTATATATAATGGTTTCAGAAGTGGTAGAGGATGTGTGGATTAGGAGTTTGCTTTGAAGAATGTATGTGAGAAATACTTAGAGAAGCAAATGGATTTGTATGTAGCATTTATGGATCTGGAGAAGGCATATGATAGAGTTGCTCTGTGGAAGGTATTAAGAATATATGGTGTGGGAGGCAAGTTGTTAGAAGCAGTGAAAAGTTTTTATCAAGGATGTAAGGCATGTGTACGTGTAGGAAGAGAGGAAAGTGATTGGTTCTCAGTGAGTGTAGGTTTGCGGCAGGGGTGTGTGATGTCTCCATGGTTGTTTAATTTGTTTATGGATGGGGTTGTTAGGGAGGTGAATGCAAGAGTTTTGGAAAGAGGGGCAAGTATGAAGTCCGTTGGGGATGAGAGAGCTTGGGAAGTGAGTCAGTTGTTGTTCGCTGATGATACAGCGCTGGTGGCTGATTCATGTGAGAAACTGCAGAAGCTGGTGACTGAGTTTGGTAAAGTGTGTGAAAGAACAAATCCTCTCCTCTCGTTTTCAATTTTCAAAAAAAAAAAAAAAAACAGTGAAAGGGGCCATGCGAGGATTTCCCACAAAGGTTCTGTCCTCTTGTCTAAATGCTCTAAATATATATATATATATATATATATATATATATATATATATATATATATATATATATATATATATTATATATATATATTTTTTTTTTGCCTTGTCGGTCTCCCACGTTTGCGAGGTAGCACAAGGAAACAGACGAAAGAAATGGCCCAACCCACCCCCATACACATGTATATACATACGTCCACACACGCAAATATACATACCTACACAGCTTTCCATGGTTTACCCCAGACGCTTCACATGCCCTGATTCAGCCCACTGACAGCACGTCAACCCCGGTATACCACATCGATCCAATTCACTCTATTCCTCGCCCTCCTTTCACCCTCCTGCATGTTCAGGCCCAGATCACACAAAATCTTTTTCACTCCACCTTTCCACCCCCAATTTGGTTTCCCACTTCTCCTCATTCCCTCCACCTCCGACACATATATCCTCTTGGTCAATCTTTCCTCACTCATTCTCTCCATGTGCCCAAACCATTTCAAAACACCCTCTTCTGCTCTCTCAACCACGCTCTTTTTATTTCCACACATCTCTCTAACCCTTACGTTACTTACTCGATCAAACCACCTCACACCACACATTGTCCTCAAACATCTCATTTCCAGCACATCCATCCTCCTGCGCACAACTCTATCCATAGCCCACACCTCGCAACCATACAACATTGTTGGAACCACTATTCCTTCAAACATACCCATTTTTGCTTTCCGAGATAATATTCTTGACTTCCACACATTCTTCAAGACTCCCAGAATTTTCGCCCCCTCCCCCACCCTATGATCCACTTCCGCTTCCATGGTTCCATCCGCTGCCAGATCCACTCCCAGATATCTAAAACACTTTACTTCCTCCCAACCCTACTGTACCTAATAACCTTGCTCTTATTCACATTTACTCTTAACTTTCTTCTTTCACACACTTTACCAAACTCAGTCACCAGCTTCTGCAGTTTCTCACATGAATCAGCCACCAGCGCTGTATCATCAGCTAACAACAACTGACTCACTTCCCAAGCTCTCTCATCCCCAACAGACTTCATACTTGCCCCTCTTTCCAAAACTCTTGCATTCACCTCCCTAACAACCCCATCCATAAACAAATTAAACAACCATGGAGACATCACACACCCCTGCTGCAAACCTACATTCACTGAGAACCAATCACTTTCCTCTCTTCCTACACATACACATGCCTTACATCCTCGATAAAAACTTTTCACCACTTCTAACAACTTGCCTCCCACACCATATATTCTTAATACCTTCCACAGAGCATCTCTATCAACTCTATCATATGCCTTCTCCAGATCCATAAATGCTACATACAAATCCATTTGCTTTTCTAAGTATTTCTCACATACATTCTTCAAAGCAAACACCTGATCCACACATCCTCTACCACTTCTGAAACCACAATGCTCTTCCCCAATCTGAAGCCCTGTACATGCCTTCACCCTCTCAATCAATACCCTCCCATACAATTTACCAGGAATACTCAACAAACTTATACCTCTGTAATTTGAGCACTCACTCGTATCCCCTTTGCCCTTGTGCAATGGCACTATGCACGCATACCGCCAATCCTCAGGCACCTCACCATGAATCATACATACATTAAATAACCTTACAAACCAGTCAACAATACAGTCACCCCCTTTTTTAATAAATTCCACGGCAATACCATCCAAACCTGCTGCCTTGCCGGCTTTCATCTTCCCCAAAGCTTTTACTACCTCTCCTCTGTTTACCAAATCATTTTCCCTAACACTCTCACTTTGCACACCACCTCGACCAAAACACCCTATATCTGCCACTCTATCATCAAACACATTCAACAAACCTTCAAAATACTCACTCCATCTCCTTCTCACATCACCACTACTTGTTATCACCTCCCCATCTGCACCCTTCACTGAAGTTCCCATTTGCTCCCTTGTCTTACGCACTTTATTTACCTCCTTCCAGAACATCTTTTTATTCTCCCTAAAATTTAATGATACTCTCTCACCCCAACTCTCATTTGCCCTCTTTTTCACCTCTTGCACCTTTCTCTTGACCTCCTCTCTTTCTTTTATACATCTCCCACTCAATTGCATTTTTTCTCTGCAAAAATCGTCCAAATGCCTCTCTGTTCTCTCTCACTAATAATCTTACTTCTTCATCCCACCACTCACTACCCTTTCTAATCAACCCACCTCCCACTCTTCTCATGCCACAAGCATCTTTTGCGCAATCCATCACTGATTCCCTAAATACATCCCATTCCTCCCCCACTCCCCTTACTTCCATTGTTCTCACCTTTTTCCATTCTGTACTCAGTCTCTCCTGGTACTTCCTCACACAAGTCTCCTTCCCAAGCTCACTTACTCTCACCACCCTCTTCACCCCAACATTCACTCTTCTTTTCTGAAAACCCATACAAATCTTCACCTTAGCCTCCACAAGATAATGATCAGACATCCCTCCAGTTGCACCTCTCAGCACATTAACATCCAAAAGTCTCTCTTTCGCGCGGCTGTCAATTAACACGTAATCCAATAACGCTCTCTGGCCATCTCTCCTACTTACATACGTATACTTATGTATATCTCGCTTTTTAAACCAGGTATTCCCAATCACCAGTCCTTTTTCAGCACATAAATCTACAAGCTCTATGGATTGAGTTGTGCGCAGGAGGGTGGATGTGCTGGAAATGAGATGTTTGAGGACAATGTGTGGTGTGAGGTGGTTTGATCGAGTAAGTAATGTAAGGGTAAGAGAGATGTGTGGAAATAAAAAGAGCATGGTTGAGAGAGCAGAAGAGGGTGTTTTGAAATGGTCTGGGCACATGGAGAGAATGAGTGAGGAAAGATTGACCAAGAGGATATATGTGTCGGAGGTGGAGGGAACGAGGAGAAGTGGGAGACCAAATTGGAGGTGGAAAGATGGAGTGAAAAAGATTTTGTGTGATCGGGGCCTGAACATGCAGGAGGGTGAAAGGAGGGCAAGGAATAGAGTGAATTGGATCGATGTGGTATACTGAGGTTGACGTGCTGTCAGTGGATTGAATCAGGGCATGTGAAGCTTCTGGGGTAAAGCATGGAAAGTTGTGTGGGGCCTGGATGTGGAAAGGGAGCTGTGGTTTCGGGCATTATTGCGTGACAGCTAGAGACTGAGTGTGAACGAATGGGGCCTTTGTTGTCTTTTCCTAGTGCTACCTTGCACACATGAGGGGGGAGGGGGATGGTATTCCATGTGTGGCGAGGTGGCGATGGGAATGAATAAAGGCAGTGTGAATTGTGTGCATGGGTATATATGTATGTGTCTGTGTGTGTATATATATGAGTACATTGAGATGTATAGGTATGTATATTTGCGTGTGTGGACGTTTATGTATATACATTGTGTATGGGGGTGGGTTGGGCCATGTACATAATTCATACTGTCTGCCTTTATTAATTCCAATCGCCACACATGAAATAACAACCTCCTCCCCCTCATGTGTGCGAGGTAGTGCTAGGAAAAGACAACAAAGGCCATATTTGTTCACACTAAGTTTCTAGCTGTCATGTAATAATGCACCGAAACCACAGCTCCCTTTCTACATCCAGGCCCCACAGAACTTTCCATGGTTTACCCCAGGTGCTTCACATGCCCTGGTTCAATCCATTGACAGCACGTTGACCCCGGTATACCACATCATTCTAATTCACTCTATTCCTTGCACGCCTTTCACCCTCCTGCATGTTCAGGCCCCGATCACTCAAAATCTTTTTCACTCCATCTTCCTACCTCCAATTTGGTCTCCCACTTCTCCTCATTCCCTCCACCCCTGACAAATGTATCCTCTTGGTCAATCTTTCCTAACTCATTCTCTCCATGTGACTAAACCATTTCAAAACACCCTCTTCTGCTCTATCAACCACACTTTTTATTACCACACATCTCTCTTACTCTATTATTACTTACTCGATCAAACCACCTCACACCACATATTGTCCTCAAACATCTCTCATTTCCAGCACATCCACCCTCCTCCAACACAACTCTATCCATAGCCCACGCCTCGCAACCACATAACATTGTTGGAACCACTATTCCTTCAAACATACCCATTTTTGCTTTCCAAGATAATGTTCTTGACTTCCACACATTCTTCAATGCTCCCAGAACTTTTGCCCTCTCCCCCACCCTATGATTCACTTCCCCTTCCATGGTTCCATCCACTGCCAAATCCACTCCCAGATATGTAAAACACTTCCCTTCCTCCAGTTTTTCTCCATTCAAACTTACCTCCCAATTGACTTGCCCCTAAACCCTACTGTACCTAATAACCTTGCTCTTATTCACATTCAATCTCAGCTTTCTTCTTTCACACACTTTACCAAACTCAGTCTCCAGCTTCTGCAGTTTCTCACCCGAATCTGCCACCAGTGCTGTATCATCAGCGAACAACAACTGACTCACTTCCCAAGCTCTCTCATCCACAGCAGACTGCATACTTGCCCCTCTTTCCAAAACTCTTGCATTCACCTCCCTAACAACCCCATCCATAAACAAATTAAACAACCATGGAGACATCACAAACCCCTGCCGCAAACCTACATTCACTGAGAACCAATCACTTTCGTCTTCCTACACGTAAACATGCCTTACATCCTCGATAAAAACTTTTCTTTGCTTCTAACAACTTGCCTCCCACACCATATATTCTTAATACCTTCCACAGAGCATCTCTATCAACTCTATCATATGCCTTCTCCAGATCCATAAATGCTATATACAAATATATTTGCTTTTCTAAGTATTTCTCACATACATTCTTCAAAGCAAACACCTGATCCACACATCCTCTACCACTTCTGAAACCACACTGCTCTTCCCCAATCTGATGCTCTGTACATGCCTTCACCCTCTCAATCAATACCCTCCCATATAATTTCTTAGGAATACTCAACAAATTTATACCTCCGTAATTTGAGTGAGTGCTCAAATTACAGAGGTATAAGTTTGTTGAGTATTCCAGGTAAATTATATGGGAGGGTATTGATTGAGAGGGTGAAGGCATGTACAGAGCATCAGATTGGGGAAGAGCAGTGTGGTTTCAGAAGTGGTAGAGGATGTGTGGATCAGGTGTTTGCTTTGAAGAATGTATGTGAGAAATACTTAGAAAAGCAAATGGATTTGTATGTAGCATTTATGGATCTGGAGAAGGCATATGATAGAGTTGATAGAGATGCTCTGTGGAAGGTATTAAGAATATATGGTGTGGGAGGCAAGTTGTTAGAAGCAGTGAAAAGTTTTTATCGAGGATGTAAGGCATGTGTACGTGTAGGAATAGAGGAAAGTGATTGGTTCTTAGTGAATGTAGGTTTGTGGCAGGGGTGTGTGATGTCTCCATGGTTGTTTAATTTGTTTATGGATGGGATTGTTAGGGATGTAAATGCAAGAGTTTTGGAAAGAGGGGCAAGTATGAAGTCTGTTGGGGATGAGAGAGCTTGGGAAGTGAGTCAGTTGTTGTTCGCTGATGATACAGCGCTGGTGGCTGATTCATGTGAGAAACTGCAGAAGCTGGTGACTGAGTTTGGTAAAGTGTGTGAAAGAAGAAACTTAAGAGTTAATGTGAATAAGAGCAAGGTTATTAGGTACAGTAGGTTTGAGGGTCAAGTCAACTGGGAGGTAAGTTTGAATGGAGAAAAACTGGAGGAAGTAAAGTGTTTTAGATATCTGGGAGTGGATCTGGCAGCAGATGGAACCATGGAAGTGGAAGTGGATTATAGGGTGGGGGAGGGGGCGAATATCCTGGGAGCCTTGAAGAATGTGTGGAAGTCGAGAACATTATCTCGGAAAGCAAAAATGGTTATGTTTGAAGGAATAGTGGTTCCAACAATGTTGTATGGTTGCGAGGCGTGGGCTATGGATAGAGTTGTGCGCAGGAGGACGGATGTGCTGGAAATGAGATGTTTGAGGACAATGTGTGGTGTGAGGTGGTTTGATCGAGTAAGTAACGTAAGGGTAAGAGAGATGTGTGGAAATAAAAAGAGCGTGGTTGAGAGAGCAGAAGAGGGTGTTTTGAAATGGTTTGGGCATATGGAGAGAATGAGTGAGGAAAGACTGACCAAGAGGATATATGTGTCGGAGGTGGGTGGATCGATGTGGTATACCGAGGTTGACGTGCTGTCAGTGGATTGAATCAGGGCATGTAAAGCGTCTGGGGTAAACCATGGAAAGCTGTGTAGGTATGTATATTTGCGTGTGTGGACGTATGTATATACATGTGTATGGGGGTGGGTTGGGCCATTTCTTTTGTCTGTTTCCTTGCGCTACCTCCCAAACGCAGGAGACAGCGAAAAAAAAAAAAACCTTTTATCCCCTTTGACTTTGTACAATGGCACTATGCAAGCATTCCGCCAATCCTCAGGCACCTCACCATGAGTCATACATACATTAAATAACCTTACCAACTAGTCATATAAATATATATATTTTTTTTTTTTCATACTATTCACCATTTCCCACGATAGTGAGGTAGCGCCAAGAACAGAGGACTGGGCCCCTGAGGGAACGTCCTCACCCAGCCCCCCTCTCCGTTCCTTCTTTTGTAAAAAAATATATATATTTATATATATATATATATATATATATATATAATATATATATATATATATATATATATATATATATATATATTTATTATTTATTTTCTTTTTTATTATACTTTGTCGCTGTCTCCCGCGTTTGCGAGGTAGCGCAAGGAAAGAGACGAAAGAAATGGCCCAACCCCCCCCCATACACATGTATATACATACGTCCACACACGCAAATATACATACCTACACAGCTTTTCATGGTTTACCCCAGACGCTTCACATGCCTTGATTCAATCCACTGACAGCACGTCAACCCCGGTATACCACATCGCTCCAATTCACTCTATTCCTTGCCCTCCTTTCACCTTCCTGCATGTTCAGGCCCCGATCACACAAAATCTTTTTCACTCCATCTTTCCACATCCAATTTGGTCTCCCTCTTCTCCTCGTTCCCTCCACCTCTGACACATATATCCTCTTGGTCAATCTTTCCTCACTCATTCTCTCCATGTGCCCAAACCACTTCAAAACACCCTCTTCTGCTCTCTCAACCACGCTCTTTTTATTTCCACACATCTCTCTTAACCTTACGTTACTCACTCGATCAAACCACCTCACACCACACATTGTCCTCAAACATCTCATTTCCAGCACATCCATCCTCCTGCGCACAACTCTATCCATAGCCCACGCCTCGCAACCATACAACATTGTTGGAACCACTATTCCTTCAAACATACCCATTTTTGCTTTCCGAGATAATGTTCTCGACTTCCACACATTCTTCAAGGCCCCCAAATTTTCGCCCCCTCCCCACCCTATGATCCACTTCCGCTTCCATGGTTCCATCTGCTGCCAGATCCACTCCCAGATATCTAAAACACTTCACTTCCTCTAGTTTTTCTCCATTCAAACTACTCACCTCCCAATTGACTTGACCCTCAACCCTACTGTACCTAATAACCTTGCTCTTATTCACATTTACTCTTAATTTTCTTCTTCCACACTCTTTACCAAACTCAGTCACCAGCTTCTGCAGTTTCTCACATGAATCAGCCACCAGCGCTGTATCATCAGCGAACAACAACTGACTCACTTCCCAAGCTCTCTCATCCCCAACAGACTTCATACTTGCCCCTCTTTCCAAAACTCTTGCATTTACCTCCCTAACAACCCCATCCATAAACAAATTAAACAACCATGGAGACATCACACACCCTGCCGCAAACCTACATTCACTGAGAACCAATCACTTTCCTCTCTTCCTACACGTATATATATATATATATATATATATATATATATATATATATATTATATATATATATTATATATATATATATATATATATACGTATATTATATATATATATATATATATATATATATATATATATATATATATATATATATATATATATATACGTATATATATATATATACGTATATATATATATATACGTATATATATATATATATAATATATATATATATATATATATATATATATACACGTATATATATATATATATATATATATATATATATATATATATATATATATGATAGAGTTGATACAGATGCTCTGTGGAAGGTATTAAGAATATATGGTGTGGGAGGCAAGTTGTTAGAAGCAGTGAAAAGTTTTTATCGAGGATGTAAGGCATGTGTACGTGTAGGAAGTAGAGGAAAGTGATTGGTTCTCAGTGAATGTAGGTTTGCGGCAGGGGTGTGTGATGTCTCCATGGTTGTTTAATTTGTTTATGGATGGGGTTGTTAGGGAGTGAAATGCAAGAGTTTTGGAAAGAGGGGTAAGTATGAAGTCTGTTGGGGATGAGAGAGCTTGGGAAGTGAGTCAGTTTGTTGTTTGCTGATGATACAGCGCTGGTGGCTGATTCATGTGAGAAACTGCAGAAGCTGGTGACTGAGTTTGGTAAAGTGTGTGAAAGAAGAAAGTTAAGAGTAAATGTGAATAAGAGCAAGGTAATTAGGTACAGTAGGGTTTGAGGGTCAAGTCAACGGGGAGGTAAGTTTGAAAGGAGAAAAACTGGAGGAAGTAAAGTGTTTTTAGATATCTGGGAGTGGATCTGGCAGCAGATGGAAACCATGGAAGTGGAAGTGGATCATAGGGTGGGGGAGGGGGCAATATCCTGGGAGCCTTGAAGAATGTGTGGAAGTCGAGAACATTATCTCGGAAAGCAAAAATGGGTATGTTTGAAGGAATAGTGGTTCCAACAATGTTGTATGGTTGCGAGGCGTGGGCTATGGATAGAGTTGTGCGCAGGAGGACGGATGTGCTGGAAATGAGATGTTTGAGGACAATGTGTGTGTGAGGTGGTTTGATCGAGTAAGTAACGTAAGGGTAAGAGAGATGTGTGGAAATAAAAAGAGCGTGGTTGAGAGAGCAGAAGAGGGTGTTTTGAAATGGTTTGGGCATATGGAGAGAATGAGTGAGGAAAGACTGACCAAGAGGATATATGTGTCGGAGGTGGGTGGATCGATGTGGTTATCCGAGAGGTTGACGTGCTGTCCAGTGGATTGAATCAGGGCATGTAAAGCGTCGGGGGTAAACCATGAAAGCTGTGTAGGTATGTATATTTGCGTGTGTGGACGTATGAAATATACATGTGTATGGGGGTGGGTTGGGCCATTTCTTTTGTCTGTTTCCTTGCGCTACCTCCCAAACGCAGGGAGACAGCGAAAAAAAAAAAACCTTTTATCCCCTTTGACTTTGTACAATGGCACTATGCAAGCATTCCGCCAATCCTCAGGCACCTCACCATGAGTCATACATACATTAAATAACCTTACCAACTAGTCATATAAATATATATATTTTTTTTTTTTTTCATACTATTCACCATTTCCCACGATAGTGAGGTACGCCAAGAACAGAGGACTGGGCCCCTGAGGGAACGTCCTCACCCAGCCCCCCTCTCCGTTCCTTCTTTTGTAAAAAAATATATATAATATATATATATAATATATAAATATATATATAATATATAATATAATATATATATATATATATATATATATATATATTTATTATTTATTTTCTTTTTTATTATACTTTGTCGCTGTCTCCCGCGTTTGCGAGGTAGCGCAAGGAAAAGAGACGAAAGAAATGGCCCAACCCCCCCCCCCATACACATGTATATACATACGTCCACACACGCAAATATACATACCTACACAGCTTTTCATGGTTTACCCCAGACGCTTCACATGCCTTGATTCAATCCACTGACAGCACGTCAACCCCGGTATACCACATCGCTCCAATTCACTCTATTCCTTGCCCTCCTTTCTACCTTCCTGCATGTTCAGGCCCCGATCACACAAAATCTTTTTCACTCCATCTTTCCACATCCAATTTTGGTCTCCCTCTCTCCTCGTTCCCTCCACCTCTGACACATATATCCTCTTGGTCAATCTTTCCTCACTCATTCTCTCCATGTGCCCAAACCACTTCAAAACACCCTCTTCTGCTCTCTCAACCACGCTCTTTTTATTTCCACACATCTCTCTTAACCTTACGTTACTCACTCGATCAAACCACCTCACACCACACATTGTCCCTCAAACATCTCATTTCCAGCACATCCATCCTCCTGCGCACAACTCTATCCATAGCCCACGCCTCGCAACCATACAACATTGTTGGAACCACTATTCCTTCAAACATACCCATTTTTGCTTTCCGAGATAATGTTCTCGACTTCCACACATTCTTCAAGGCCCCCAGAATTTTCCGCCCCCATCCCCCACCCTATGATCCACTTCCGCTTCCATGGTTCCATCTGCTGCCAGATCCACTCCCAGATATCTAAAACACTTCACTTCCTCTAGTTTTTCTCCATTCAAACTACTCACCTCCCAATTGACTTGACCCTCAACCTACGTACCTAATAACCTTAGCTCTTATTCACATTTACTCTTAATTTTTCCTTCTTCCACACTCTTTACCAAACTCAGTCACCAGCTTCTGCAGTTTCTCACATGAATCAGCCACCAGCGCTGTATCATCAGCGAACAACAACACTGATCACTTCCCAAGCTCTCTCATCCCCAACAGACTTCATACTTGCCCCTCTTTCCAAAACTCTTGCATTTACCTCCCTAACAACCCCATCCATAAACAAATTAAACAACCATGGAGACATCACACACCCCTGCCGCAAACCTACATTCACTGAGAACCAATCACTTTCCTCTCTTCCTACACGTATATATATATATATATATATATATATATATATAATATATATATATATATAATATATATATATATATATATATATATATATATACGTATAATATATATATATAATATATATATATATATATATATATATATATAATATATATATAAATTAAATAACGTATATATATTAAATACGTATATATATATATATATACGTAATATATATATATATATATATATATATATATATATATATATATATATACACGATAAATATATATATATATATATATATATAATATATATATATATATATATATAGATAGAGTTGATACAGATGCTCTGTGGAAGGTATTAAGAATATATGGGTGGGAGGCGTGGTTGAGAGAGCAGAAGAGGGTGTTTTGAAATGGTTTGGGCACATGGAGAGAATGAGTGAGGAAAGATTGACCAAGAGGATATATGTGTCGGAGGTGGAGGGAACGAGGAGAAGTGGGACACCAAATTGGAGGTGGAAAGATGGAGTGAAAAAGATTTTGTGTGATCGGGGCCTGAACATGCATGAGGGTGAAAGGAGGGCAAGGAATAGAGTGAATTGGATCGATGTGGTATACCGGGGTTGACGTGCTGTCAGTGGATTGAATCAGGGCATGTGAAGCGTCTGGGGTAAACCATGGAAAGCTGTGTAGGTATGTATATTTGCGTGTGTGGACGTATGTATATACATGTGTATGGGGGTGGGTTGGGCCATTTCTTTCGTCTGTTTCCTTGCGCTACCTGCAAACGCGGGAGACAGCGACAAAGCAAAAAAAAAAAATATATATATATATATATACATATATATACAGCGCTGGTGGCTGATTCAGGTGAGAAACTGCAGTAGCTGGTGAATGAGTTTGGTAAGGTGTGTGAAAGAAGAAAGGTGAGTAAATGTGAATAAGAGCAAGGTTATTTAGTACAGTAGGGTTGAGGGACAAGTCAACTGGGAGGTAAGTTTGAATGGAGAAATACTGGAAGAAGTGAAGTGTTTTATATATCTGGGAGTGGATTTCGCAGCAGATATAACCATGGAAGCAGAATCGAGTCACAGGGTGGGGGAGGGGGAGAAGATTATATCAGAAAGAAAACTGGGTATGTTTGAAGGAATAGTGTTTCAACAATGTTATATGGATGCGAGGCGTGGGCTATAGATAGGGTTGTGTGGAGGAGGGTGGATGTGTTGAAAATGAGATGTTTGAGGACAATATGTGGTGTGAGGTGGTTTGATCGAGTAAGTAAAGAAAGGGTAAGAAAAGTGTGTGGTAATGAAAAGAGTGTGGTTGAGAGAGCAGAAGAGGGTGAATTGAAATTGGTTGGTCACATGGAGAGAATGAGTGAGGAAAGATTGACATAGAGGATATATTTGTCAGAGGTGGGGAGAATGAGGAGAAGTGGGACACCAAATTGGAGGTGGAAGGATGGAGTGAAAAAGATATCGGGCGATCGGGGCCCGAACATACAGTAGGGTGAAAGGCATGCAAGGAATAGAGTGAATTGGAATGATGTGGTATACCGGGGTTGATGTGCTGTCAGTGGACTGAAACAGGGCATGTGAAGTGTCTGGGGTAAACTATGGAAAGTTCTGTGGGGGCCTGGATGTGGAAAGGAATGTGCATTACACATGACAGCTAGAGACTGAGTGTGAATGAATGTGGCCATTGTTGTCTTTTCCTAGCGCTACCTTATGTGCGTGCGGGGGTGGAGGTCATTTCATGTGTGGCGGAGTGGCGACGGGAGTGAATAAAGGCAGCAAGTATGAATCATGTACATGTGTATATATGTAAATGTCTGTGTATGTATATGTATACATATATGTATGTACATGTGTGGACATGTATGTATATATATGTGTATGTGGGTGGGTTGGGCCATTCTTTCTACTGTTTCCTTGCACTACCTCGCTAACATGGGAGACAGTGACAAAGTATAATAAATGAATGAATAAAATAATATATCCAAAGACATATACACATATATACACAATTTGGAAAGGATCACAATTTTGCACGTGATCAAGTATATTTCTATGAATCCACAGGGAAAATGAAACACGATAAGTCCCCAAGTGCACTTTTCTGTAATAATCCCATCATCAGGGGAGATAGAAGAAAGAAATATTAGCCTGCTGATAAACAACGAAGAGACGTAGCTTGGAAGCCATTTTTGGCATCCTAGCTACATCTCTTCGTTGTATATCAGCTTACGTATATTTCTTTCTTGCATCTCCCCTGATTATGTGATTATTACACAAAAGTGCACTTGGGAACTTAACATGTTTCATTTTCCCCATGGACTCAGTAATATATACACATGTACATATTCATACTTGCTTTCCTTTATCCATTCCTGGAGCTACACTGCCCCACAGGAAACAGCATCACTAACCCCCACTAGAGAGAGGTGGTGCCAGGAAAACAGACAAAGAAGGCTACATTTGTTCGCACTCAGTCTCTAGCTGTCAAGCATAATGCACTGAAACCACAGCTCCTTATCCACACCCAGGCCCCACAGACCTTTCCATGGTTTACCTCAGATGTTCCACATGCCTCTGGTTTAGGCCACTGACAGCACATCAACCCCAGTATACTACATCGTTCCAATTCACTCTATTCCTTGCATGCCTCTCACCCTCCTGTCTGATCAAGCTCTGATTGCTCAGAATCTTTTTCACTCTATCCTTCCACTTCAAGTTTGGTCTCCTGCTTCTCCTTCTTCCCTCCACCTCTGACACATATATCCTCTTTGTCAATCTTTCTTCACTCATTCTCTCCATATGTCCAAACCATTTCAACACACCCTCTTCTGCTCTCTCAACCAAACTTTTTTTATTACCACACACCTCTCTCACCCTTTCATCACTTACTCGATCAAACCACCTCACACCACATATTGTCCTCAAATGTTTCAATTCCAACACATCCACCCTCCTCCATACAACCCTATCTATAAAACATTGTTGAAACTACTATTCTTTCAAACATATCCATTTTTGCTCTCTGAGATAATGTTATCTCCTCCCACACATTCTTCATCGCTCCCAGAACCTTTGCCCTCTCCCCCACATTGTGACTCACTTCCACTTCCATCAACGTTTAAGTCCACTCTCAGATATGTAAAACAGTTCACTTCCTCAAAGACAATTAAGTTGTCTCTCAACTGTACTGAACCTTGTTCTTATTCAAAATTACTCTCAACTTTCTCCTTTCACACACTTTTCCAAACTCAGTCACCAACTTCTGCAGTTTCTCACACGAATCAGCCACTAAAGCTGTATCATCGGCAAACAACAACTGACTCACTTCCAGACCCAACAGACTGCATACTCGCCCCTTTCTCTAAAACTCTTGCATTTACCTCCCTAACCACTCCATCCAAAAACAAATTAAACAACCCTCGGGACATCACACACCCCTGCCGTGGACCAACATTCACTGGAAACCAATCACTCTCCTCTCTTCCTACTCATATACATGCCTTACATCCTTGGGAAATACTTCCACTGCTTCTGGCAACTTACCTCCCACATCATATACGCTTAATACTTTCCACAAAACACCTCTCTCCACTCTACCATATGCCTTCTCCATACCCATAAATGCTACATACAAATCCATCTGTTCTTTTAAGTATTTCTTGCATGCAATATTCAAAGCAAACACCTGATCCACACATCCTCTACCATATCTAAAACCACACTGCTCTTCCCCAATCTAATGCTCTGTACATGCCTTCAGCCTCTCAATCAATATCCTCCTATATAATTTCCCAGGAAAACTCACAAACTTGTGCGTCTGTAATTTAAACATTCATCTTTATCCCCTTTGCGTTTGTACAATGGCACTATGTATGCATTCAGCCAATCCTCAGGCACTTCACCATGGTCCATACATACAATGAATATCCTTACCAACCAATCAACGACACAGTCACCTCCTTTTTTAATAAATTCTACTGCAATATCATCCAAACCCAATGCCTTGCCATAATTCAAACCATTCTCCCTGATCCTATCACTGTGCAAACCACTCCGACCAAACACCCTATATCTGCCACTCTATCAAACACATTCGACAAACCTTCAAAATACTCACTCCATCTCCTCATTTCATCCCCACCTGTTATTACCTCCCCACTTGCCTTCTTCACCGATGTTCCCATTTGTTCTCCTGTCTTACACATGTTATTTACCTCCTTCCAAAACATTTTTTATCCTCCCTAAAATTCAATGATACTTTCATCTCAACTCTCATTAGCCCTCTTTTTCAATGCTTGCACCTTTCTCTTGACCTCCTACCACATTCTTATACACATCTCCCACTCATTTGCACTACTTCCCTGCAAGTATCATTCAAAAGCCTCTCTTTCCTCTTTCACTAACTACCTTACTTCTTCATCCCACCACTCATTACCCTTTGTAATCTGCCCGACTTCATCACTCCCATCACTGCTTCCCAAAATACATTCCTCATCCACTCCCCTCATATCATTTGCTCTCAGCTTTTGCCATTGTACACTCAATCTCTCCTGGTACTTCCTCACACAAGTCTCTTTTCCAAGCTCACTTACTCTCACCTCACTCTTCTTCCCTACATTCTCTCTTCTTTTTTGAAAACGTCTATAAGATAGTGATCAGACATCCCTCCACGTGCCCCTCTCAGCATATTAACATCCAAAGATCTCTTTTACATGCTTATCAATTAACATGTAATCCAATAATGCCCTTTGACCATCTCTCTTACTCACATATGTATACTAGTGTATATCTCTCTTTTTAAACCATGTATTCCCAATCACCATTCTTTTTTTCAACACAGAAGCCCACAAGCTCTTCACCATTTCCATTTACAACACTGAACACCCTCAATTGCCACATCACTCATCTTCACATTTAAATCACCCATCACTATCACCCAGTCTCGTGTAACAAAGCTGCTCACACACTCACTCAGGTGCTCCCAAAAGACTTGCTTCTCATGATCTTTCTCCTCATGACCAGGTGTATAAGCACCTATAAACACCCATCTCTCTCCATCCATTTACAGTTTTACCCAGATCAGTCTAGAATTTACTTTCTTACACTCCGTCAAATACTCCCACAACTCCTCCTTCAGGAGTAGTGCTACTCCTGCCTTAGCTCTTATTCTCTCACCAATCCCTGAACCACTCTTCCTCTTTACCCTTGAGCTTCGTTTCATTCAGAGCCAGAATATCCAGGATTCTTTTCTCATACATAATACATATCTCTCCTTACTTCTCATCTTAATTACATCCACACACATTCTGACACCCTAATATGAGCCTTTGAGGAAGATGAACACTCCCCGCTTGACTTCTGTTTCCCTTTTTAGAAATTTAAATTCATGGAGGGGGGTCTTAGCGCCTTGCTCACGTCCCCTTTAGTCGCCTTCTCTGACACACAGGAATACATGGGAAGTATTCTTTCTCCCACATTCTGAGGAATATTAGCTTATTTATTTATCTATTTATTATACCTAGTTGCTGTCTCTCATGTAAGCGAGGAAGAGCAAGGAAAGAGACAAAAGAATGGCCTAACCCACCCACATGTACATACATAAACACCCATACACGCACATATACATATATACATACATTTCAAAGTATACATACATATAAATACACAAACATATACATATATACACATGTTCATATTCATACTTGCTGCCTTAATCCATTCCCGTCGCCACCCTCCCACACATGAAATGGCACCCCCTCGCCCCACAATCATGCGAGGTAGCGCTAGGAAAAACAACAAAGGCCACAATCATTCACACTCAGCCTCTAGCTGTCATGTATAATGCACTGAAAGCATTATACATTATAGCATTATACCCTGGTTCAATCCAATGACAGCACGTCGACCCCGGTATACCACATCATTCCAATTCACTCTATTTCTTGCACGCCTTTCGCGCTCCTGTATGTTCAGGCCCCGAACGCTCAATATCTTTTTCACTCCATCCTTCCACCTCCAATCTGGTCTCCCATTTCTCATTCCATTTCAATACACCCTCTTCTGCTCTCTCAACCACACTCTTTTTATTACCACACATCTGTCTCACCCTTTCATTACTTACTTGATCAAACCACCTCACACCACATATTGTCCTCAAACATCTCATTTCCAACACATTCACCCTCCTCCACACAACCCTATCTATAGCCTATGCCTCACAACCATATAACATTGTTGGAACCACTATTCCTTCAAACATACCCATTTTTGCTCTCTGAGATAACGTTCTCACCTTCCACACATTCTTCAAAGCTCCCAGAACCTTTGCCCCCTCCCCTACCCTATGACTCACTTCCTCTTCTATGGTTCCATCCGCTGCCAAATCCACTCCCAGATATCTAAAACACTTCACTTCCTCCAGTTTTTCTCCATTCAAACTCACCTCCCAATTCACTTCTCCCTCAACCCTACTGAACCATATAACCTTGCTCTTATTCACATTTACTCTCAGCTTTCTTCTTTCACGCATTCACATTTCCTCTCAGCTTTCTTCTTTCATACACTTTACCAAACCCAGTCACCAGCTTCTGCAGTTTCTCACCCAAATCAGCCACCAGCGCTGTTTCATCAGCGAACAACAACTGACTCACTTCCCAAGCCCTCTCATCTACAAAAGACTGCATACTTGCCCCTCTCTCCAAACTCTTACATTCACCTCCCCAACAATCCCATCCATAACCAAATTAAACAACCATGGAGACATCACGCATCCTTGCCAGAAACCTAAACTCACTGGGAACCAATCACTTTCCTCTCTTCCTATCCGAACACATGCCTTAGATCCTCGATAAAAACTTTTCACTGCTTCTAGCAACTTACCTCCCACATCATATACTCTTATACCTTCCACAGAGCATCTCTTATCAACTCTATCATATGCCTTTTCCAGATCTATAATTGCTTCATACAAATCCATGTTTTTCTAAGTATTTCTCACATACACTCTTCGAAGCAATCACCTGATCCACACATCCTCAACCACTTCTGAAACCACAATGCTCTTCCCCAGTCTGATGCTCTGTACATGCCTTCACCCTCTCAATCAATACCCTCCCATATAATTTCCCAGGAATACTCAACAAACTTATACCTCTGTAATTTGAACACTCACCTTTATCCCCTTTGCCTTTGTACAATGGCACTATGCATGCATTCCACCAATCCTCAGGTGCTTCACCATGAACCATGCATACAATGAATATCCTCACCAACCAGTCAAAAACGCATTCATCCCCTTTTATAATAAATTTCAAACCCATCCAAGCCCACCACCTTGCTGACTTTCATCTTCCGCAAAGCTTTCACTACCTCTTCTCTGTTTACCAAATAGATTTCCCTGATTCTCTCACTTCCCACACCACCTTGACCAAAACACCCTATATCTGCCACTCATCATCAAAGACACTCAACCAACCTTGAAAATACTCACTCCATCTCCTTTTCGCTTCACCACTACTTGTTATTACCTCCTTATTTGCCCCCTTCCAAAACATCTTTTTATTCTCCCTAAAATTTGATACTCTCTCACCCCAACTCTCATTTGTGCTCTTTTCACCTCCTGCACCTTTCTCTTGACCTCTTGCCTCTTTCTTTTATACATCTCCCAGTCATTTCCACTATTTCCCTGCAAAAATCATCCAAATGCCTCTCTCTTCTCTTTCACTAACAATCTTAGTTCTTCATCCCAACACTACCCTTTCTAGTCTTCCCACCTCCCACCTTTCTCATGCCACAAGCATCTTTTGCACAAACCATCACTGCTTCCCTAAATACATCCCACACTTCCTCACACAAGTCTCCTTTCCAAGCTCACTTACTCTCACCACTCTCTTCACCACAATATTCTCGCTTCTTTTCTGAAAACCTCTACCTTCACCGCAATATTTTCGCTTCTTTTCTGAAAACCTTTACATATCTTCACCTTTGCCTCTACAAGATAATGATCAGACATCCCTACAGGTGCCCCTCTCAGCATATTGAAATCCAAAAGTCTCTCTTTCAAATGCCTATCAATTAATACATAATCCAATAATGCTCTCTGGCCATCTCTCCTACTTACAAAAGTATACTTATGTATATCTCTCTTTTTAAACCAAGTATTCCCAATCACCGGTCCTTTTTCATCACAAAATCTACCATTTCCATTTACAACACTGAACACCCTATGTACACGAATCATATCCTCAACTGCCACATTACTCACCTCTGCGTTCAAATCATCCATCACTATAACCCAGTCTTGTGCATCAAAGCTGCTAACGCACTAACTCAGCTGCTCCCAAAAGACCTGCCTCTCATGATGTTTCTCCTCATGACTGCATAGGCACCAATAATCACCCATCTCTCTCCATCCACTTTCAGTTTTACCCATATCTATCTAGAGTTTACTTTCTTACACTATCCCCTATTCCTGGGGATACGGGAGAAAGAATACTTCCCACGTATTCCCTGCGTGTCGTAAAAGGCAACAAAAAGGGAGGGAGCCGGGGTGCTGGAAATCCTCCCCTTCAGTTTTTACTTTCCCAAAAGAGGGAACAGAGAAGGGGGCCAAGTGAGGATTTTCTCTCAAAGACTCAGTCCTCTGTTCTTAACGCTACCTCACTAATGGAGGAAATGGCGAATATGTATGAAAAAAAATGCATATTTTCATTTATCTATTTATCATACTTTGTCGCTGTCTCCCACGTTAGCGAGGTAGCACAAGGAAACACAGACGAAAGAATGGCCCAACCCACCCACATACACATGTATATACATACACGTCCACACATGCACATCTCAACGTATACATATATATACACACACAGACATATACATATATACACATGTACATAATTCATACTTGCTGCCTTTATTCATTCCCATCGCCACCCAGCCACACATGAAATGAAAACCCCCTCCCCGCATGTGCGCGAGGCAGCACTAGGAAAAGACAACAAAGGCCACATTCATTCACACTCAGTCTCTAGCTGTCATGTATAATGCACCGAAACCATAGCTCCCTTTCCACATCCAGGCCCCACAGAACTTTCCATGGTTTACCCCAGACGCTTCACGTGCCCTGGTTCAATCCACTGACAGCACGTCGACCCCGGTATACCACCCACATTGTTCCAATTCACTCTATTCCTTGCATGCCTTTCACCCTCCTGCATGTTCAGGCCCCCATCACTGAAAATCTTTTTCACTTCATCTTTCCACCTCCAATTTGGTCTCCCACTTCTCCTCGTTCCCTCCACCTTTGACACATATATCCTCTTTGTCAATCTTTCCTCACTCATTCTCTTCATGTGACCAAACCATTTCAAAACACCCTCCTCTGCTCTCTCAACCACACTCTTTTTATTACCACACATCTCTCTTACCCTTTCATTACTTACTCGATCAAACCACCTCACACCACATATTGTCCTCAAACATCTCATTTCCAGCACATCCATCCTCCTCCGCACAACTCTATCTATAGCCCATGCCTTGCAACCATCTAATCATTGCTGGAACCACTCTACTTGGAACCACTTACACTCTATCACATACTCCCACCACTCCTGTTTCAGGAGTAGTGCTACTCCTTCCCTTGCTCTTGTCCTCTCACTAACCCCTGACTTTACTCCCAAGACATTCCCAAATCACTCTTCCCCTTTGCCCTTGAGCTTTGTTTCACTGAAAGCCAAAACATCCAGGTTCCTTTCCTCAAACATACTACCTATCTCTCCTTTTTTCTCATCTTGGAGGTGGGCAGATTAGAAAGGGTAGTGAGTGGTGGGATGAAGAACTAACATTATTAGTGAAAGAGAAGAGAGAGGCATTTGGATGATTTTTGCAGGGAAATAATGCAAATAAGAGGGAGATGTATAAAAGAAAGAGGCAGGAGGTCAAGAGAAAGGTGCAAGAGATGAAAAAGAGGGCAAATGAGAGCTGGGGTGAGTATCATTAAATTTTAGGGAGAATAAAAAGATGTTTTGGAAGGAGGTATATAAAGTGCGTAAGACAAGGGAACAAATGGGGACTTCAGTGAAGGGGGCTAATGGGGAGGTGATAATAAGTAGTGGTGATGTGAGGAGATGGAGTGAGTATTTTGAAGGTTTGTTGAATGTGTTTGATGATAGAGCGGCAGATATAGGGTGTTTTGGTCGAGGTGGTGTACAAAGTGAGAGGGTTAGGGAAAATGATTTGGTAACAGAGAAGAGGTAGTAAAAGCTTTGCAGAAGATGAAAGCCGGCAAGGCAGCAGGTTTGGATGGTATTGCAGTAGAATTTATTAAAAAGGGGTGACTGTATTGTTGACTGGTTGGTAAGGTTATCTAATGTATGTATGTCTCATGGTGAGGTGCCTGAGGATTGGCGGATGCTTGCATAGTGCCATTGTATAAAGGCAAAGGGGATAAAAGTGAGTGCTCAAATTACAGAGGTATAAGTTTGTTGAGTATTCCTGGTAAATTATATGGGAGGGTATTGATTGAGAGGGTGAAGGCATGTACAGAGCATCAGAGTGGGGAAGAGCAGTGTGGTTTCAGAAGTGGTAGAGGATGTGTGGATCAGGTGTTTGCTTTGAAGAATGTATGTGAGAAATACTTAGAAAAGCAAATGGATTTGTATGTAGCACTTATGGATCTGGAGAAGGCATATGATAAGAGTTAATAGAGATGCTCTGTGGTAGGTATTAAGAATTTATGGTGTGGGAGGTAAGTTATTAGAAGCAGTGAAAAGTTTTTATCGAGGATGTAAGGCATGTGTACGTGTAGGAAGAGAGGAAAGTGATTGGTTCTCAGTGAATGTAGGTTTGCGACAGGGGTGTGTGATGTCTCCATGGTTGTTTAATTTGTTTATGGATGGGGTTGTTAGGGAGGTGAATGCAAGAGTTTTGGAAAGAGGGGCAAGTATGCAGTCTGTTGTGGATGAGAGAGCTTGGGAAGTGAGTCAGTTGTTGTTCGCTGATGATACAGCGCTGGTGGCAGATTCGGGTGAGAAACTGCAGAAGCTGGTGACTGAGTTTGGTAAAGTGTGTGAAAGAAGAAAGCTGAGAGTAAATGTGAATAAGAGCAAGGTTATTAGGTGCACTAGGGTTGAGGGACAAGTCAACTGGGAGGCAAGTTTGAATGGAGAAAAACTGGAGGAAGTGAAGTATTTTAGATATCTGGGAGTGGATTTGGCAGCGGGTGGAACCATGGAAGCGGAAGTGAACCATAGGGTGGGGGAGGGGGCAAAAGTTCTGGGAGCGTTGAAGAATGTGTAGAAGTCGAGAACATTATCTTGGAAAGCAAGAGTGGGTAAGTTTGAAGGAATAGTGGTTCCAACAATGTTATATGGTTGCATGGCATGGGCTATGGATAGAGTTGTGCGGAGGAGGGTGGATGTGCTGGAAATGAGATGTTTGAGGACAATATGTGGTGTGAGATGGTTTGATCGAGTAAGTAATAATAGGATAAGAGAGATGTTGTGGTAATAAAAAGAGTGTGGTTGAGATAGCAGAAGAGGGTGTTTTGAAATGGTTTGGTCGCATGGAGAGAATGGGTGAGGAAAGACTGACAAAGAGGATATATGTGTCAGAGGCAGAGGGAATGAGAAGAAGTGGGAGACCAAATTGGAGGTGGAAAGATGGAGTGAAAAAGATTTTGAGTGATTGGGGCCTGAACATGCAAGAGGAAGAAAGGCGTGCAAGGAATAGTGAATTGGAACGATGTGGTACACTGGGGTTGACATGCTGTCAATGGATTGAACCATGGCATGTGAAGCGTCTGGGGTAAACCAGGGAAAGTTCTGTGGGGCCTGGATGTGGAAAGGGAGCTGTGGTTTCGGTGCGTTATACATGACAGTTAGAGACTGAGTGTGAACGAATGTGGCCTTTGTTGTCTTTTCCTAGCGCTACCTCGTGCACATAAGGGGGAAGGGGGGTTGTTATTTCATGTGTGGCGGGGTGGCGATGGGAATGAATAAAGGCAGACAGTGTGAATTATGTACATGTGTATATATGTATGTGTGTGTGTGTGTGTATATATATATATATATATATATATATTAATATATAATATAAATATATAATATTATATTATTATAATATAATTACAAAAAAATATATATTATATAATATCAATACGTTGAGATGTATAGGTATGTATATTTGCGTGTGTGGACATGTATGTATATACATGTGTATGTGGGTGGGTTGGGCCATTTCTTTCATCTGTTTCCTTGCCTACCTCGCTAACGTTGTGAGACAGCGACAAAGCAAAATAAAAATATATAATAATAATATAAATTTTTTTTTTTTTTTTTTTTTTTTTGCTTTGTCGCTGTCTCCCGCGTTTGCGAGGTAGCGCAAGGAAACAGATGAAAGAAATGGCCCAACCCACCCCCATACACATGCCTTGATTCAATCCACTGACAGCACGTCAACCCCGGTATACCACATCGCTCCAATTCACTCTATTCTTTGCCCTCCTTTCACCCTCCTGCATGTTCAGGCCCCAATCGCACAAAATCTTTTTCACTCCATCTTTCCACCTCCAATTTGGTCTCCCTCTTCTCCTCGTTCCCTCCACCTCTGACACATATATCCTCTTGGTCAATCTTTCCTCACTCATTCTCTCCATGTGACCAAACCATTTCAAAACACCCTCTTCTGCTCTCTCAACCACGCTCTTTTTATTTCCACACATCTCTCTTACCCTTACGTTACTTACTCGATCAAACCACCTCACACCACACATTGTCCTCAAACATCTCATTTCCAGCACATCCATCCTCCTGCGCACAACTCTATCCATAGTCCATGCCTCGCAACCATACAACATTGTTGGAACCACTATTCCTTCAAACATACCCATTTTTGCTTTCCAAGATAATGTTCTCGACTTCCACACATTCTTCAAGGCTCCCAGAATTTTCGCCCCCTCCCCCACCCTATGATCCACTTCCGCTTCCATGGTTCCATCCGCTGCCAGATCCACTCCCAGATATCTAAAACACTTCACTTCCTCCAGATTTTCTCCATTCAAACTCACCTCCCAATTGAACTGACCCTCAACCCTACTGTACCTAATAACCTTGCTCTTATTCACATTTACTCTTAACTTTCTTCTTTCACACACTTTACCAAACTCAGTCACCAGCTTCTGCAGTTTCTCACATGAATCAGCCACCAGCGCTGTATCATCAGCGAACAACAACTGACTCACTTCCCAAGCTCTCTCATCCCCAACAGACTTCATACTTGCCCCTCTTTCCAAAACTCTTGCATTCACCTCCCTAACAACCCCATCCATAAACAAATTAAACAACCATGGAGACATCACACACCCCTGCCGCAAACCTACATTCACTGAGAACCAATCACTTTCCTCTCTTCCTACATGTACACATGCCTTACATCCTCGATAAAAACTTTTCACTGCTTCTAACACCTTGCCTCCCACACCATATATTCTTAATACCTTCCACAGAGCATCTCTATCAACTCTATCATATGCCTTCTCCAGATCCATAAATGCTACATACAAATCCATTTGCTTTTCTAAGTATTTCTCACATACATTCTTCAAAGCAAACACCCAAACCCCACATCCTCTACCCTTCTGAAAAACCCCAAAGCTTTCCCCCTCTGATGCTCTGTTCATGCCCCTTACCCCCTCAATCCATAACCCCCCCATATAATTTGCCAGGAATACTCAACAAACTTATACCCCTGTAATTTGAACACTCACCTTTTTCCCCCTTTTCCTTTTTACAAAGGCACCCATGCACGATTTGGGCCAAAACCTCAGGCACCCCACCATGGTATACAAACTTTAAAAAAACCTTTTCCAACCAGTCAACCCAAAACAAATCACCCCCTTTTTTTAAAAAATTCCCCTGCAATACCCTCCAAACCTGCTGCCTTGCCGGCTTTATCTTCCGCAAAACTTTTACACCCCTTTTCTGTTTACCCAAAAAAATTTCCCCAACCCCCACTTTTCCCCCACCACCTTGACCAAAAAAACCCTATATCTGCCCCTCTTTCATTTAAACAAATTCAACCAAAACCCTTTAAAATTTCTCACTCCATCTCCCTTTTACATCACCCCTACTTTTTAAAATTACCCTTTTTCCTTATTTGCCCCCTTCCAAAACATCTTTTTATTCTCCCCAAAATTTTTAAAGATTCTCTCCACCCCCAACCCCTTTTTTTTTCCCCTTTTTTTTACCCCTTGCACCTTTCTCTTGACCTTTGTCTCTTTCTTTTTTCGTCCCCACTCAATTTCATTTTTTCCCCGCAAAAAAAACGGTTTCCAAAAACCCCTTTTCTTTCTTTCCTTTAAAATCTTATTTTCATCCCCCAAAAATACCCCTTTTTATTTCCCATCCCCCCTTTTCATGCCAAAGCATCTTTTGGCAATCCATCCTGATTCCCCAAATACCCCCTTTTCCCCCCCACTTCCCTCACCCACAAGGTTTTTTTCCTTCCAAAGTCCTTAAAATCTTACCACCCTCTTCACCCCCAAAATTCATCTTTTTTTCTGAAAACCCCTACAAAAATTTTACCTTTGCCTCCAAGATAATGATCAGACATTCCCGGTTTCCCCCCTTTAGAATTAAATCCAAAAATTCTCTTTTGGGCCCTTAATTAAACATAATCCCAAAAAGTCTCTGGCCATTCTCCCACTTACATAAGTATACTTATGTATTTTCTCCTTTTTAAACCAAGGGATTCCCAATCCCGGGCCTTTTTTACACAAAAAATCTTTTTCCCTTTCCATTTACAAAAATGAAACCCTATGTAACCAATTATTCCTCAACTGCCACATTATCCCCCTTTTCTTCAAATACCCAACACTTAACCCGGGCTTGGCATCAAAACCCTTAAAAACCCCTAAACCCGCTGCTCCCAAAAACTTGCCCCTTTAATAAATAAATAATATATTAAATAGGACAAAGTTTTGGTGTGATCAAGCACATTCCTATGGGCTCCCCAAGGAAATGAAAAAACGATAAGGGTTCCCCCGTGTACTTTTTCTTTTTTAAAATATTCGCCATTTCCCCGTTAGCGAGGTAGCGCTTAAAAACAGGGAAATGGGCCTTTTTTGGAATATCCTCAATGGCCCCCTCTGTTCCTTCTTTTGGAAAATTTAAAAAAAAAAAAAAAAAAAAGGGGAGGATTTCCAGCCCCCCCCTCCCCCCCCTTTTTTGCGCCTTTAGAACGGGGAATACGTGGGAAGTATTCTTAATCCCCTATCCCCAGTGTACTATGGTGTAATAATCACATCAGGGGAGATACAAGAAAGAAATATAACAGTCAGCTGATATCAGACGAAGAGACATAGGTAGGACACTATTTGGTAAGCAAGTGACAGCGTGAAAGCAGGTCGTGTGTGTTTGAGTCTGGCAACAAGCGTATTATAAACTTATCATGTGGACAATGAGTGGAACTGTTTCCAAATTCTCTCAACGATAATGCTATCCAATTGGTATAGACCTTCACTAATATTAATGTACCTGATGTATAGGCTGATATTTATTTTCCTGTTTCAAAGTCTGTTTTTACTGGATTGATAAAAATGTGTATAAAACACTGTGTATTTCAATTTAATGGAGAATACTATGCTCAAAAATTTGGTATGGCAATGGGTCCCCTTCTTTCACAAGTATTAAGTAATCTTTCTATGGAATTCTTTGAAACAAAATTACTAAAGGATATCTTAATTTCTAATGCAATTTGGTTTAGGTATGTTTGGCCAACAAATGAAAATTTGCAAACACTTCTCCCTTCACTTAACACTTTACTAACTTCCATCAAATTTACTGTAGAAAATGAAATTAATGGTATGTTACCTTTTTTTTAGATTGCATGACCAAAAGGAGGAAACAAGTTTAAGTTAGCATATATAAAAAAACCTTTTTTTTTTTTTTTTCCCCAAAAAAGGGAAACAGAGAAGGGGCCAGTGGGGATTTCTCGGGGGCCAGCTCTGTTTTTAAACGCTCCCCTCGCTAATGGGGGAAATGGCGAAAGTGAAAAGAAAAGAAAGAATAAAAAAAACCCTACCAAATGTATTTATTACCCATTTTTACTACTAAAAGCAGGTAAAATCATATCATTAGTATTTGCGTCCGAGTGATTGATGAGTGTGAAAAGTTTTTCTATTGGATCAAAATTAAAATATCCAAATCTTTCAGACAAATCCCCCAAGTGGCAAAGAAATCATTTTAAGAGTTGAAATAAACCTCCCCTTGATGCCAAGAAACCTTTTACTTCTCCCCTTTTAATAAAATTTTATTTTCTTCCCAGTTGCTTTAAAACTTTAATGTAAATGTTGCCTTCAGCAACAACAATATGTAAAGAATATATCGAAAAACACCAGAATTCTGCAGGTGCATTACAGGTGCCTTGAAAAAATGTGGTAAGTTTTTTTTGTTGGGAGATGGTAAGGATCTTTCAGTTGATTAAGCAAACATAAATAAGTACAGGAAACCAATTTTTTCCGGGAACTGATGGTTTACCTTTATAGTTTAACAAAAATACGTGAGGGAATTGAAATTTTCGCGCCACCAGACTAGTTTACTGGGTGGCCACAGATGGCATTGTGTGTAGGGGACGCTTATTTACATTTCTTTACACGCACTTGTGGTGGTGATACCGCAATTCTGTGTTCTTAGGGGTTTTTTTTGCTTAAAATTAACCCAGCTATGGCTTTAAACATAGAGGGGGCAGTCAAGGTTCAAAAATAAACACCTACATATCGTCCAAATTTAAAATTGAACTGTTGAAAAAAAGGACTGTGGTATTGTGCATAAGCTGTGTGAATTACAGTATTTGGATATCAACGTTTATGAATAAAAACAAAGGGAAAAATATTGAAATTCTATGCAGAAGCGATTCCCAAAAGGAAATACGATTAGAAAAAATTGAAAGATGGTAAGGATAACACGAGAGTGATGTGGAATGGTTTCGACAGCGAGAGTGATGGAGTGGACTTTTCAGGGGATGATAATGGACCAGGTTTAGTTGTTCCTAAAAAAATAAATCACAACATGAGCATGACTATAGTGAAGGGAGGGCTTTAAAGATTCAAGAAGGTCATGGAATTTCATGAATAAAATGTGCAGAGAAAACAGTTGCTAACCACAAAGGAGCTGCTGAGATGGGGACGAATTTGCAAAACTTAAAGTATGAGCCCTAGTCCTGAGCAGGTGTATTTGAGACAAAACTGAAATATTCGGGCAAGCACACCTAGGAAAAACAACACGGGATAAAAGACCCCACAGGTTTAAAACAATTAAAGGGACAGATTACCATTTGGGGTGCTCAAACTTTTAAAATATTTGTTTAATTTAAATTTCAGCAGTCCATGGTATATTTAGAAACATGGGAGTTTTTAAAATTTTGTGGGTTACAGGTGTACTGATAAATTATTATTACGTGACCACGCTTGGTCCGGCAAAATGGTTAATCTGGCAAAGTGTTGGAACCAAGAGTGCTGGAAAATCAGTGGTGTACCTGTATAAGAACAGGACGAGAACAAAATGCCTTGTTTAATCATGTTCAAAATTATGATCACTGTATTGACTGATCACTGTAATGACTGGAGTAAGCCATTCAGTTTTAAACTCAAAACTCCTGTACCATGAGAAATATCACTAAACTTCTATCATCAAATACACAAAAATCTGTAAAATTAATATCAATGAAGGTCTATACAAGTTGGATAGCTTTACTATTGAGAGAATTTGCAAACATAATAAGTTTACTATACACTGTTGCCAGACTCGAACACACCTAACCTACATTCAGGCAGTCACTTGTTTACCAAATGGCGTCCTGGCCATTTCTCTCCATTGTATATCAACGACTGATTATTTATTTTTTACCCCCCCTTGATTTTGATTTCTAAAAAAGTCATTTGGGAGCTTACGGTTTTTTTTCCCTGAGGACTCATACAAAAATATTTCATTTTTTCATTATGTTTTGTTGCTTCCCCCGGGTTTTAGCAAGGTAGCGAAAGGAAAAATGAAAAAAGGGCCCCAATCACCCCATACACAGTATATACTACATGCCACAAAATACACATACATACCTTTACATCTCAACGTATACATATATATACACACCACACTATACATTATACACATGTACTAATTCATATGCTCCCCTTTTTCACCCCCATCCCCACTCGCCACAAATGAAATAACAACCCCCCCCCCCCTGATGTGTTTTAGGTAGGCTAGGAAAAGATAACAAAGGCCAATTCGTTCACATTAATCTAGTGTCTTTTTAAAATGCACCAAAACCCACAGCTCCCTTTTCCACACCCAGGCCCCAGAATTTCCATGGTTTTACCCCAAAACGTTTATATCCCCTCGTTCAATCCATTGACAGCACATCGACCCGGTATACCACATCTTCCAATTCACTCTATTCCTTGCACACTTTTCACCCTCCTGCATGTTCCCCGGCCCCGATCACTCAAAATTTTTTCACTACATCTTTCCACTCCAATTTGGTCTCCCCTTTCCTTCGTTCCCTCCACCTTTGACACTTATCCTCTTGGTCAATCTTTCCTCACTCATTCTCTCCATGTGACCAAACCATTTCAAAACATCCTCTTAGGCTCTCTCAACCACATTCTTTTTTACTACCACACATCTCTCTTACCCTTTCATTACTTACTCAACCAAACCACCTCACACCACATATTGTCCTTAAACATCTCATTTCCAGCACATCTATCCTCCTCCGCACAACTCTATCTATAGCCCATGCCTCGCAACCATATAACATTGTTGGAACCCTATTCCTTCAAACATACCCATTTTTGCTTTCCAAGATAACGTTCTCGACTTCCACACATTTTTCAACGCTCCCAGAACTTTCGCCCCCTCTCCCACCCTATGATTCACTTCCACTTTAATGGTTCCATCCGCTGCCAAATCCACTCCCAGATATCTAAAACACTTCACTTCCTCCAGTTTTTCTCCATTCAAACTTACCTCCCAGTTGACTTCTCCCTCAACCCTACTGTACCTAATAAACTTGCTCTTATTCACATTTACTCTTAACTTTCTTCTTTCACCACTTTACCAAACTCAGTCACCAGCTTCTGCAGTTTCTCACATGAATCAGCCACCAGCGCTGTATCATAGTGAACACCTGACTCACACCCAAGCTCTCTCATCCCCAACAGACTTCATACTTGCCCCTCTTTCCAAAACTCTTGCATTCACCTCCCTAACAACCCCATCCATAAACAAATTAAACAAGCATGGAGACATCATGCACCCCTGCTGCAAACCAACATTCATTTAGAACCCAAAAATTTTTCCCCTTTCCTACTTACACTCCTTACTTCTCGTTTAAAAAATTTTCACTGCTTCTAACAACTTCCCCCACACCATTATTCTTTAAACCTTTCCCCAAAAGCATCTCTATCAACTCTTACCCTATGCCTTTCCAATCCCAAAAAGCTAATACAAAACCATTGCTTTTTAAGTTTTCTCCATAATTCTTCAAAAAAAACACCTGACCACACATCCTCTCCACTTTGAAACCACACTGCCCTTCCCCAATCTGAGCTTTAAAAGCCTTCACCTTTTATTTAATACCCTCCCCTAAATTTCCAGGGAAAACTCAACAAACTTAACCCCTGTAATTTTTGGAAAGCCATGATTCAATACATACATTAAATAATCTTACCAACCATCAACAATACAGTACCCCCTTTTTTAATAAATTCACGCAATACCCTCCAAACCCCCTGCCTTGCCGCTTTCATCTTTTCGCAAAGCTTTTACTACCTCTTCTCTTTTTTCCCAAATCATTTCCCAAACCCCTCTCATTTGCACACCACTGACCAAACACCCTATCTCCCAAATCTATCACAAACACTTTCAACAAACCTCAAAATACTACTCCATCCCCTTTCTCCTCACCACTACTTGTTATCACCCCCTTTTCCCCTTCACGAGTTCCCATTTGCCCCTTTGTCTTAGATTTATTTTACCCCTTTTCCAAACATCTTTTTATTCCCCAAAAATTTAATGAACCTTCCCCCAACTCTCATTTGCCCTCTTTTTCCCCTCTTGCACCTTTCTCTTGACCTCCTGCCTCTTTCTTTTATACATCTCCCACTCACCTGCATTATTTCCTGATAAAAATCGTCCAAATGCCTCTCTCTTCTCTTTCACTAACAATCTTACTTCATCCCACCACACACTACCCTTTCTAATCTGCCCACCTCCCACGCTTCTCATGCCACAAGCATCTTTTGCACAAGCCATTACTGCTTCCCTAAATACATCCCATTCCTCCCCCACTCCCCTTACCTCCTTTGTTCTCACCTTTTTCCATTCTGTACTAAGTCACTCCTGATACTTCCTCACACAAATCTCCTTCCCAAGCTCAATTACTCTCACCACTCTCTCCACCCCAACATTTTCTCTTCTGAAAACCTCTACAAATCTTCACTTTCGCCTCCACAAGATAATGATAAGACATCCCTCCAGTTGCACCTCTCAGCACATTAACATCCAAAAGTCTCTGTTTTGCATGCCTATCAATTAACATGTAATCCAATAATGCTCTCTGGCCATCTCTCCTATTCATAAATGTATACTTATGCATATCTCTTTTTAAACCAGGTATTCCTAATCACCAGTCCTTTTTCAGCACATAAATCTACAAGCTCTTTACCATTTACCTTTACAACACTGTTCACCTCATGTACACCAATTATTCCCTCAACTGCCACATTACTCACCTTTACATTCAAATTACCCATCACTATAACCCGGTCTCGTGCATCAAAACTACTAACACATTAACTCAGCTGCTCCCAAAACACTTGACTCTCATGATCTTTCTTCTCTTGCCTAGGTGCAAAAGCACCAATAATCATCCATCTCTCTCTCCATCCACTTTCATTTTTACCCATATCAATCCAGAGTTTACTTTCTTACACTCTATCACATACTCCCACCACTCCTTTTTCAGGAGTAGTGCTACTCCTTGCCTTGCTCTCGTCCTCTCAGTAACCCCTGACTTTACTCCCAAGACATTCCCAAACCACTCTTCCCCTTTACCCTTGAGCTTCGTTTCACTCATAGTCAAAACATCCAGGTTCCTTTCCTCAAACATACTACCTATCTCTCCTTTTTTCTTATCTTGGTTACATCCACACACATTTAGACACCCCAATCTCAGCCTTCGAGGAGGATAAGCACTCCCCGCGTGACTCCTTCTTCTGTTTCCCCTTTTAGAAAGTTAAAATACAAGGAGGGGAGGGTTTCAAGCCCACCCACTCCCATCTCCTTTAGTCGCCTTCTACGACACATGAGGAATGCGTGGGAAGTATTCTTTCTCCCCTATCCCTAGGGATATATATTCATATATATTTATTTATCTATTATACTTAATCGCTGTTTCCCACATGTGAGGCAGCACCAGCAAGCACACAAAGAATGGCCAATCCACTCATATACATATATATATACATGTACATATTCATACTTGCTTGCCTTCATCCATTTCTGTCGCTACCCCACCACACAGGAATTTGTATCCCCCAACCCCAGCGAGGAAGCACCAGGAAGACAAAAAAAACGCCACATTCAATTCACATTCAGTCTCTAGCTGTCGTGTGTAATACACCAAAACCACAGCGCCCAATCCACATCTTGGCCCACAGACCTTTCCATGGTTTAACTGAGACATTTCACATGACCTAGTTCAGTCCATTGACAGCACGTCGAACCTGGTATACCACATCATTCTAATTCACTCTATACCTTGCACACTTTTCACCCTCCTGTATGGTCAGGCCCTGATCGGTCAAAATCTTTTTCACTCCATTCTCCCAACTATAATTTGGTCTCCTGCTTCACCTCTGACAGATATATCCTCTTTGTTAATCTTTCCTCACTCATTCTCTCTATATGTCCAAACCATTTCGACAAACCCTCTCCTGCTCTCTCAACCACACTCTTTTTATTATCACTCATCTCTCTTACCCTTTCATTACTTACTCGATCGAACCACCTCACACCACATATTGTCCTCAAACATTTCATTTCCAACGCATCCACCCTCCTCCGTACAACCCTATCTATAGCCCATGCCTTGCAACGATAAAACATTGCTGGAACCACTATTCCTTCAAACATACCCATTTTTGCTCTCCAAGATAACATTCTCTCCTTCCACACTCCCAGAACCTTCGCACCCTGTGACTCACTTCCGCTTCCATGGTCCCATCTGCTGCTAAGTCCACTCCCAGATATCTACAACACTTCACTTCCTCCAATTTTTCTCCATTCAAACTTACATCCCAATTATCTTGTCCCTCAACCCTACTGAACCTAATAACCTTGCTCTTCTGCACATTTACTCTGAACTTTCTCCTTTCACACACTTTTCGAAACTCAGTTATGAACCTCAGCAGTTTCTCACCTGAAACAGCCACCAGAGCTGTATCATCAGCGAATAACAACTGATTCATTTCCCAAGCCTTCTCATCCCCAGTAGAATGCATCCTTGCCCCCTCTCTCCAAAACTCTAGCACTTACCTCCCTAACCACCCCATCCATAAATAAACCAAACAACTATGGGGACATCACACACCCCTTCCGCAGACCAACATTCACTGGGAACCAATCACCCTCCTCTCCTCCTTTTTGTAAACATGCCATACATCCTTGATAAAAACTCTTCACTGCTTCTAGCAGCTTACCTCCTACAACATATACTATAAACACCTTCCACAAAGCATCTCTATCAACCCTATCATATGCTTTCTCCAGATCCATAAATACTACATAGAAAGCCACCTGTTTTTCTAAGTATTTCTCACATACATTTTTCAAAGCAAACACCTGATCCAAACCTCCTCTACCACTTCTGAAACCACACTGCTCCTCCCCAATCTGACACTCTGTACACGCCTTCACCCTCTCAATCAATACCCTCCCATAAAATTTTCCAGGTATACTCAACAAACTTATACCACTGTAGTTTGAACACTCACCTTTATCCCCTTTGCCTTCGTACAGTGGCACTATGCAAGCATTCCGCCAATCCTCAGGCACTTCACCGCGATCCATACATACATTAAATATCCTTACCAACCAATCAACAACAAAGTCACCCCTTTCTTAATACATTCTACTGCAATACCATCCAAACCTGCTGCCTTGCTGGATTTCATATTCCATAAAGCTGTCACTACCTCTACTCTCTTAACCAAACCATTCTTCCTGACCCTCTCACTTCGCACCCACCCCGACCAAAACACCCTACATCTGCCACTCTATCATCAAACACATTCAACAAACCTTCAAAATTCTCACTCCATCTCCTTCTCACTTCATCACTACCTGTTATTACTTCCCCTTTGCCCCCCTTCACCCATGTTCCCATTTGTTCTCTTGTCTTACGCATGTTATTTACCTCCTTCCAAAACATCTTTTTATTCTCCCTAAAGTTTAATGATACTCTCCCACCCCAACTCTCATTTGGCCTCTTTTTCAACCCTTGCACCTTTCTCTTGACCTCCTGCCTCTTTCTTTTGTACATCTCCCAGTCATTTGCACTCTTTCCTTGTAAGCATCATCCAAATGCCTTCTTTTCTCTTTCACTAACATCTTTTACTACTTCATCCCACCACTCACTACCCTTTCTAATATGCCAACCTCACACCTTCCTCAAGCTACATGCATCTTTTGCACATGCCATCACTCCTTCCCTAAATACATCCCATTCCTCATCCACTCCCCTCATATCATTTGCTCTCACCTTTTGCCATTCTACGTACACTCAGTCTTTCCTTGTACTTCCTCACCCAAGTGTTCTTTCTAAGCTCACTTACTCTCACCACTCTCTTCTCCCCAACATTCTCTCTTCGTTTTTGAAAACCTCTGCGAATCTTCAACTTCGCCTACACAAGACAGTGATCAGACATCCTTCCAGCTGCCCCTCTCAGCACATTAATATCCAAAAGTCTCTCCTTTACATCCCTATCAATTAACACATAATCCAATAATGCCCTTTGGCCATCTCTCCTACTCACATATGTAAATTATGTATATCTCTCTTTTCAAACCATATATATACACACATATTTTTTCATATATGCTTGCCTTCATCCATTCCCAATGCCACCCTAACCCACAGAAGACAGAATCACCACCCCCTGCATCAGCAAGGTAACACCAGGAAACATACAAAGAAAGGCCATATCCAGACGTTCCATGGTTTACCCCAGATGTTTCACATGTCTTGATTCAGTCCACTGATGGCACATCGACCCCTGTATACCACATCCTTCCAATTCACTCCCTTCCGTGCCCGCCTTTCACCCTCCTGCATGTTCCAACCCCGATTGCTCAAGATTTTTATAATCCATCCTTCCATCTCCAATTTTGTCTCTAACTTCTTATTCCCTCCACTCCTAACACATATATCCCCTTTATCAACCTTTCCCCACTCATTCTATCCATAAGTCCAAACCATTTCAACAAACTCTTTTCTGCTCTCTAAAGCACACTTTTTATTACCACATATCTCTCTTACCCTTTCATTACTTACTCGATCGAACCACCTCATACCACATGCCATCCTCAAGCATTTAATTTTCAACACACCCTTGGGAATGTGAAAGAAAGAATACTTCCCAAGTATTCCCCAGTTTTAGTAGAAAGCAACAATGGAGGAAAGACAGGAGCAAGAGGACGAAAACTGTTTCCTTCTTGTATTTCAATTTCTGGTAGGTGGAACAGGAGCAAGAGTCAAACCAGGTTTGCTCATCCTCATTAAAGACACTGGCTGGGGTGTCTGAAAGTGTGTGGATGAAATCAAAATGAGAAGAGAGGAGAGCATGGTAGTATGTCTAAGCAAAGGAATCAGTATGTTCTAGCTCTGAGTAAAACAAAACTCAAGGGTAGGGAGGAAGAATGGTTTGGGAATGTCTAACAGGTAAAGTCAAAGGTTAGTAAAAGGATGAAAGCTAGGGAAAGGGTAGAACTAATGCTGAGGCAGGAGTTGTAGGAATGTTTGAAAGAGTGTAAGGAAGTGAGCTTTAGACTGATGTAGATGAGAAGGAAAGTGGATTACCGGACATGGGTAATTATTAGTGCTTACACATCCGACTAAGAGAAGAATGATGAAAGGTGCATGCTCTGGGGGCAGCTGAGAGAGTTTATCAGCAGCTTTGACTCAAAAGACCAGGTATTAATGATGGGTGATTTAAATACAAAAGTGAATAATGTGGTAGATGAGAGCATGGGATGTTCAGTAAGGTGAACAGAAATGGTAAACATCCTGTGAAGTCGTGCGCTAAAAACGGACTAGTGACTGGGAATACACGATTTAAAAAGAGGGTCATACAAAAGTATATGTGGCTGAATAGGAAAGATGGTTAGCAGGCAATACTGGATTACGTACTTATTGATAGACATGCAAAAAAAAAAACTTTTGAATGTGACTGTGCTGAGGGGAGCACCTGGTGAGATCTGATCATTATCTGATGGAAGCAAAGTCGAAGATCTGTACACTTTTCACCTAGGAGGATACTACTCTAGTAGACTGAAAGTTGAAATGAAGAACACTAACAAGTAATAATTTTAAGTAAAAGAAAGATAAAATCTTATACTAAGTCTGCCTGTATCATTTTTTTTCATACCTGTTCCCCTTTTCCAGCATGCGTTAGGTAGTAGCAGGAACAGATGAATAAATGGTCTCACTTGCTTGCATACATATTCTTTTAAGCATAAGAATCCTCCTTAAGTGGCAGTATATCTTTTAAATGCATTGTTGATAAATTTTCAAAGAGAATTATCTAATAAAGATATAACACATCTAATTACCTCTCTGCAATCTTTGCAAGATCTTGAAGTGCTGACATTCCTAGCGTAGATTTCAATCCCTCAAGAGTCATGAGGTCAGCTAACTGAAGGGCCTTGAGTCCTGGTTGCATCGTGGGAAGACCAGTTTCTAATAATCCTGGTGATGTCTCTGGAACACCTAATGAAGTAGTGGAGCGTGGAATGGGAGTGATGGTGATCTCTGGCCGCTTGGCTAGATCTGCTGGGATTGTATTGCCTTCCTTTTTGGAATTCACCTTTGGAACCTAGAAAATTTTTACAGTTTCACATTAATAACACATACGAGGAAGCATTAGAAAGTAATCTGTAATTTGTAGTTAGAAAATCTTTACTGAAAAAATTATATAACTATTCAACTTTACCCCTCCTACCATGTAAAGGATGGCAAATGCAGTCATCAGTATATATATTTAGCACTACAATTCAATTCAATTTAGTTATCTTACTGCTGAAATTACTTCTTTAGTGTCACTATGTATTGCTTATAATATATTCTTTATACACTTGATTGGAAATTCTTTGTCAATCATTAATTGCCTCAAGCACCATGGATCCTCCTGATTCATGTAATTATAAATTGATTAGGGATCCTCCTAATTCATGTAATCATAAACTGATTATGCTTTTTTTCAAAATATAATCTTATCTTAAATACACCTTCACATTACATATATCATGGGTTTCCATACAGGGTATGATTTCACATGTTCCATACTGTATATATTTCTTACATATTATATGTATCTTTTACATTCTATATGCATTATTCACTTTCATAAAATACACAAAAATATTTTATTTATATTTTATTATACTTTGTTGCTGTCTCCCACGTTAGCGAGGTAGCGCAAGGAAACATACGAAAGAATGGCCCAACCCACCCACATACACGTGTATATACATACACGTCCACACACGCACATATACATACCTATACATCTCAACGTATACATACACATACACACACAGACATATACACATATACACATGTACATAATTCATACTGTCTGCCCTTATTCATTCCAATCGCCACCCCGCCACACATGAAATGACAACTCCCTCCCCCCGCATGTGCGCGAGGTAGGGCTAGGAAAAGACAACAAAGGCCACATTCATTCACAATCAGTCTCTAGCTGTCATGTATAATGCACTGAAACCACAGCTCCCTTTCCACATCCAGGCCCCACAAAACTTTCCATGGTTTGCCCCAGACGCTTCACATGCCCTACTTCAATCCACTGACAGCATGTCGACCCCAGTATACCACATCGTTCCAATTCACTCTATTCCTTGCACGCCTTTCATCTTCCTGCATGTTCAGGCCCCGACCACTCAAAACCTTTTTCACTCCATCTTTCCACCTCCAATTTGGTCTCCTACTTCTCGTTCCCTCCACCTCTGATACATATATCTTCTTTGTCAATCTTTCCTTACTCATTCTCTCCATGTGACCAAACCATTTCAAAACACCCTTCGCTCTCTCAACCACACTCTTTTTATTACCACACATCTCTCTTACCCTTTCATTACTTACTTTATCAAGCCACCTCACACCACATATTGTCCTCAAACATCTCATTTCCAGCACATCCACCCTCCTCCACACAACTCTATCTATAGCCCATGCCTCGCAGCCATATAACATTGTTGGAACCACAATTCCTTCAAACATACTTCTTTTACTGTAAAAACGACTATCATAATTGCTGCATAAATGCTTTTCACTACAATGACACAGTTATCCTTCATTGAAGATTTATGGGTGACTGTGATGTGTGATATTTCCAGCTGTGTTGTTAGGTTGTTAAGTGACATCTGTGGATAAGATGTGGAGGCAAACAGCAGTTGGGAACTTAAATGAGGGTGTGAATATTTAGTGCCACAGATGTGGTTTGGCACATCATGATACTACCAGCCATAAATATGGCTCTGCAAAACGAAAGGGTTAACCTTCCTCACTGAATCTAAGAGATATACAACAAAAATATCTTTTTAACAACAAGCTATTCTCTTTCTCTTGTTGATGGTCACTTTTACTAATGCCAAAAATTCAATCAAACTGGGTGACTGGTACCCATCTTAAAAAAAAAAGAAAAAAAAAAAGCAACCTAATTTGTCCAATCACCAATTTACACTAACAGCTAATGTGTAATTTCCTGTTTAATCACAATGAAGTCACTTGATAAAAAAAGGGGAGGGTAGGAAAGGGTAAGAAGTTCTTGTCATTAGTGATCATCCACTCAAACAGACACTGGTTCAAACAATGCCTATATGTAAGGCAGAATTTATCTATGTAAAGCTGACTGGTTGGAGACAAATTATTCACTCAAGGGTATTAAATTAGAAAATTATGATACAATATATCCAGCACACATACCTGCTGTTCAACTTTGACCTATATGATATAAAAGTATATCTAAAAGAAATCTTGAAGAACAAAGTATGTATTCAACACTAGCTACCATTAAGAAAAAAAAATATGATTACAAAACATATGAATTAGTTTACACTAGATGTACACAGATGTCCATACAGCAACTTGTTTCGAGCTAACCATCTTTACTTATACAACAGAGCAAATATTATCATATTCATGCCAATACTGTAAAAATATCAACTAACAGTGAATAGTTCTCATCACTACGTTCATGCCAGCAACAGCAGATCAAAATGTGGTGTACACATATCTTCAAAACATGTATACTATGTAATATAAAACACCCCCATCTCTGCAAACTCTGAAATGACAAACCTTACTTTAATAAAAATAAATAATGCTATTTATTGTGGTTACATCCCTGGAATACACCATGAATACCAAAGCTTTTATAAATTATATTTTATCATACTTAACCGCCGTCTCACTGCGTTAGCAAGGTTTTGCAAGAAAACAGACAAAAGAATGGCCAAACCTACCTACATATACATGCATATACATACATGCCCACACACGCACATATACAATGTATACATGCATATACATACACAGACATAAACATATGTACACGTGTACATATTCATACTTGCTGCCTTCATCCATTCCTGTCGCTACCCCGCCACTAATGAAATGGCATCCCCATCCCCACATACATCTCTCTTACCCATTCATTACTTACTCGATCAAACCACCCCACACCACATATTGTCCTCAAACATCTCATTTCCAACAAATCCACCCTCCTCCGCACATGCCTCACAACCATAAAACATTGTTGGAACCACTATTCCTTAAAATATACCCATTTTTGCTCTCCGAGATAACATTCTCGCCTTCAACACATTCTTCAAAGCTCCCATGCCAAATCCACTCCCAGATATCTAAAACACTTCACTTCCTCCAGTTTTTCTCCATTCAAACTTACCTCAACCCTACTGAACCTAATAACCTTGTTCTTATTTTTATATTTTCATTTTGCTTTGTCGCTGTCTCCCGCGTTTGTGAGGTAGCACAAGGAAACAGACGAAAGAAATGGCCCAACCCACCCCTATAAACATGTATATACATGCACGTCCACACACGCAAATATACATACCTATACATCTCAATGTACACATATATATACACACACAGATACATACATATATACCCATGCACACAATTCACACTGTCTGCCTTTATTCATTCACCTCGCCACACATGGAATACCATCCCCCTCCCCCCCTCATGTGTGCGAGGTAGCGCTAGGAAAAGACAACAAAGGCCCCATTCATTCACACTCAGGCTCTAGCTGTCATGTAATAATGCACCGAAGCCAGAACTCCCTTTCCACATCCAGGCCCCACAGAACTTTCCATGGTTTACCCCAGATGCTTCACATGCCCTGGTTCAATCCATTGACAGCACGTCGACCCCGGTATACCACATCGTTCCAATTCACTCTATTCCTTGCACGCCTTTCACCCTCTTCCATGTTCAGGCCCCGATCACTCAAAATCTTTTTCACTCCATCTTTCCACCTCCAATTTGGTCTCCCACTTCTCCTCATTCCCTCCACCTCTGACACATATATCCTCTTGGTCAATCTTTCCTCACTCATTCTCTCCATGAGACCAAACCATTTCAAAACACCCTCTTCTGCTCTCTCAGCCACACTCTTTTTATTACCACACATCTCTCTTACCCTATTATTACTTACTCGATCAAACCACCTCACACCACATATTGTCCTCAAACATCTCATTTCCAGCACATCCACCCTCCTGCGCACAACTCTATCCATAGCCCACGCCTCGCAACCATACAACATTGTTAGAACCGCTATGTCTTCAAACATAGCCATTTTTGCTTTCCGAGATAATGTTCTCGACTTCCACACATTCTTCAAGGCTTCCAGAAGTTTTGCCCCCTCCCCCACCCTATGATTCACTTCCGCTTCCATGGTTTCATCCACTGCCAAATCCACTCCCAAATATCTAAATACTTCACTTCCTCCAGTTTTTCTCCATTCAAACTTACTTATTCTCAGCTTTCTTCTTTCACAGACTTTACCAAACTCAGTCACCAGCTTCTACAGTTTCTCACCCGAATCAGCCACCAGTGCTGTATCATCAGCGAACAACAACTGACTCACTTCCCAATCCATCTCATCCACAATAGACTGCATACTTACCCATATCTCCAAAACTCTTGCATTCACCTCCCTAACAACCCCATCCATAAACAAATTAAACAACCATGGAGACATCACGCACCCCTGCTGCAAACCAACTTTCACTGGGAACTAATCACTTTCCTCTCTTCCTACTCGTACACATGCCTTACATCCTCTAGCTTCTAGCAACGTACCTCCCACACCATATTCTCTTAATTCCTTCCATAAAGCATCTCTATCAACTCTATAATATGCCTTCTCCAGATCCATAAATGCTACAGGCAAATCCATCTGTTCTTCTAAGTATTTCTCACATACATGCTTCAAAGCAAACACCTGATCCACACATCCTCTACCACTTCTGAAAGCACAATGCTCTTCCCCAATCTGATGCTCTGTACATGCCTTCACCCTCTCAGTCAATATCCTCTCATATAATTTCCCAGGAATACTCAACAAACTGACACCTCTGTAATTTGAACATTCACCTTTATCCCCTTTGCCTTCGTACAATGGCACTATGCATGCATTCCGCCAATCCCAGGCACTTCATCATGAACCATACATACACTGAATATCCTTACCAACCAGTCAACAACAGTCACCCCCTTTTTAATAAATTCCACAGCAATACTGCCCAAACCCGCTGCAGTCATCCCCTTTTCAATAAATTCCACAGCAATACCACCTAAACCTGTCACCTTGCTGGCTTTCATCTTCCACAAAGCTTTCACTACCTCTTCTTTGTTTACCAAATCATTCTCCCTGATCCTCTCACTTCGCACACCACCTCAACCGAAACACCCTATATCTCTCACTCTATCATCAAACACATTCCACAAACCTTCAAAATACTCACTCCATCTCCTTCACCACTACTTGTTATTACCTCCCCATTAGCCCCTTCACCGTTGTTGCCATTCGTTCTCTTGTCTTACGCACTTTATTTACCTCCTTCCAAAACAACTTTTTATCCTCCCTAAAATTTAATGATACTCTCTCACCTCAACTCTCATTTACCTTCTTTTCACCTCTTGCCTCTTTCTTTTATACATCTCCCAGTCATTTGCACTATTTCCCTGCAAAAATCTTCCAAATGCCTCTCTCTTCTCTTTCACTAACAATGTTACTTCATCCCACCACACACTATCCTTTCTAATCTGCCCATCTTCCACCTTTCTCATGCCACAGGCTTTTTTTTTGCACAAGCCATCACTGCTTCCCTAAACACATCCCATTCCTCCCCAACTACCCTTACGTCATTTGCTCTCACCTTTTTCCATTCTGCACTCAATCACACCTGGTACTTCCTCACACAAGTCTCCTTTCCAAGCTCACTTACTCTCTTCACCCTAACATTCTCTCTTCTTTTCTGAAAACCTTTACATATCTTCATCTTTGCCTCCACAGGATAATGATCAGACATCCCTTCAGTTGACCCTCTCAGCAAATTAACATCCAAAAGTCGCGCCTATCAATTAACACATCAATCTATTAACGCTCTCTGGCCATCTCTCCTACTTACATATGTATACTTATGTATAGCTCTCTTTTTAAACCAGCTATTCCCACTCACCAGTCCTTTTTCAGCATAAAAATCTACAAGATCTTCACCATTTCCATTTACAACCCTGAACACCCCATGTATGCCAATTATACCCCCAACTGCAACATTACTCACCTTCGCATTCAAATCACCCATCACTATAACCTGGTCTCATCCATCAAAGCTGCTAACACATTCACTCAGCTGCTCCCAAAACACTTGCCTCTCAAGATCTTTCTTCTCATGACCAGGTGCATAGGCACCAATAATAACCCATCTCTCTCCATCCACTTTCAGTTTTACCCATATCAATCTATAGAGTTTACTTTCTTACACTCTATCACATACTCCCACAACTCCTGCTATAGTAGTGCTACTCCTTCCTTTGCTCTTGTCCTCTCACCAACACGACTTTACTCCCAAGACATTCCCAAACCACTCTTCCCCTTTACCCTTGAGCTCCATTTCATTCAGAGCCAAAACATCCAGGTTCCTTTCCTCAAACATACTACCTATCTTTCCTTTTTTCTCATCTTGGTTACATCCACACACATTTAGACACCCCAGTCTAAGCCTTCGAGGAGGATGAGCACTCCCTGCAAGACTCCTTCTGTTTCCCCTTTTAGAAAGTTGAAATACAAGGAGGAGAGGGTTCCTAGCCCCTGATCCCGTCCCTTTTAGTCGCCTTCTACGACACGCGGGGAATGTGTGGAAGTATTCTCTCTCCCCTATCCCCAGGGATATATATTTATATATTTATAAATATGGATGGAGTGATAAAGAGAGATGAAAGCAAAACTAGTGAAAAGGGGTGTAGTGATGGAGTGTGACAGTGAGATACGGTGGTCAGTGGCAAGCCTGTTTGTGGATGATACTGTGTTGTTTGCGGAGAGTGAAGATGAATTGCAGAAGGTTGTGAGTATGTTTTACGATGAGTGTAAGCAAAGGAAATTGAAGGTAAATGCAAGTAAAAGTAAAGTAATCGTGTTTGAAAGGAAACAGAGTGAAAGTACAGATTTTCTAAAACCATATAAAGTGAAAGTAGAAAGTGTACTAAATTGTGATATGGCTATGGGGAGAGAAACAAGGGAGTACAGGGTAGACGAGTCATTGGTTCCCTTAATAGAATAATGAAGGGTAGAGGAGTAAGTATGGAAGTGAAGAGAAGATTAAGGGACAGCATAGTCCTCCCAACCCTAATCTATACAACCAAAACATTGACACAGAATGAGGCACAGAGGTCAAGATTCCAGGCTATGAAAATGAGCTATTGGAGAAGAGCATGTGGTGTGACTAGATAGAATGAAGAAAGAAATGAAAGGGTGTATGAGAGATGTGGTACGCCAAGAAAATGCTGAGGGAATGAATTGTGGAGTGGTAGAATGGGTGAAAAGTAATACTCTGAGGTGGTATGGGCATAAGGAAAGAATGCAAGACAGGGAGTTTACAAGGAGAGTGCATGATACTGCAATTAAAGGGGTTGGTATGAGTGGAAGACCACCTGTGACACAGGCAAATAGGGTGGAGGAATACTGGAGGGAGAGAAACAGAGAAAGAAAGCATGGAATGGTGTATGTGAGGGAGGCATGTGAGGACAGGGATAAGTGGAGATTGGGATAAGTGAAGACTCTTTTGCCATTGCCACCTCTTGATGGGAGTTCCCAGAGGGAGTGGACACCAGAGATATAGACAGATAGATCAGTATCTAATAGGGGGAATCCTTTTCCTACAGCTATGGGTGCAGGGTCTACCTAAATTTTCTTGATAGTGTCTTATTGCAATTAACTGAGAAATCTATTCATAGTGAGAACAAATTAGATTCAGTTCTAGCTACAAATGAAAATCTCATTAACAATGTTGAAGCTGGAGAAAAAAATTAGTACAGATACACAACCAAATTTCCTGCAACTGATGGTTTGGTACCTCCTTTAGTCCAGACAAAATTACATGAGGGAACTTGAAATTAGTGCAGCCACCAGACTAGTTTACTGGGTGGCCAGAGATGGTGTTGTGTGTAGGACAGGCTTATCTACATTCTTTACACTACACTTGTTGGTGGTGATACCGCAATTCTGTGAGATTCTTAGTTTATTTTGCTTAAATTTAACCCTAGGTATAGCATCTAAAACATATGAGTGTCAGTCATGGTGTCAAATGTAAGCCAGTCCATATTGATCCAAGATAAAGTAGAACTGTTGAAAAAATGGACCATGGTGTTTTGGTGCATAAGCTGTGTGACATCTACAGTATTGGTTCGTCAAGTGTTTATGATATAAAGAAGCAAAGGATAAAATATTGAGATTCTATGCAGACAGCAATTCCAAGAAGGAAATGACAATTAGAAAAACTATGAAAGATGGCAAGAGTACTGAGCATGATTGAGTGATGATGGAATGGTTTCAACAGCGTCAGAGTGATGGAGTGGACTTGTCAGGTAACATGATAATGAACCAGGCTAAGTTGTTCCATAAAGAACTTAAATTACAACATGAGCATAACTATAGTGAAGGATGGCTTCAAAGATTCAAAAAGCATCATGGAATTTCCATGAATAAAGTGTGTGGAGAAAAGAGGTCGGCAAACCATGAAGGAGCTGCCGAGTATGTGGACAAATTTGTGAAGCTCGTAGCTGACGAGCACCTCAGTCCTGAGCAGGTGTATAATGTATTTCATTTATTTATTTAATTTACATGAAATATTTGTTTAATTTAAATTTCTAACAGTCCACAGTATACTTTAGACACATGGGAGATGTATAATTAGTGGGTTAGAGGTGTGTTGATGAATTATTATGTGACCATATTTGGTCTGGTAAAATGGTTAATCCGGCAAGGCTTCGGAACCAAGAGTGCTGGAAAATCGGTGGTGTATCTGTACATGTGATCACCTACAAATTATTTTGAGTTGACTATCAACACTACTGGTCAACATGAAAGTACTGGAAAATTATCAGGTTTTAGACCCATAAAATCTTAATGATCTTTGCACTGCTCAACCGACAAATCTAGGACAATACTGTCAATGAAAACATTATGGCCATAGCTTGGAAAAGCTTCAGTAAAACTTTCAAAACTGTAGAGGAAACATATCTCAATGCAAAGGATACAACCTTTTTCCATAAAATGCCAAAATAATGGAATGATGAAACAGAAAAGTGCTTCTTGTATAAGAAAGAAGCTAACAAGAAACTCAAATAGACCAACGACCAATAAATAAAGTATATGAATCTGCACACAGAAACGAAGAAATTTTTGTGTTACAGTAAACATCAGCATGAAGCATATGTTGCTGAAAACAGCAACAAAAACCCTAAGAAGTTTTATAATTTTGATAGAAGAGAGCCATTAACCTATAAGTTGGTCCATAAAATACCTGTAATGGTGACTGGGTTCAAGACAATGAAGCTATGGCAAGTTGTGTACAGAAGCTGTAAAATGTGTAAACAAAATTCTTGGATTTTTGAGTAGGGTTTTCATATTTAGGTCAAAGGATCATTCCCACTCTTTACTATTCACTGGTACATCCCTATCTTAAATTCTTTGTTCAGTTTTGGTCACCTTACTTGAAAAAGGCAGAGACAAAAAGGAAAAGTATTGTGTTGAGCTGCCAAGATGATTCCCAAACTGAGATCTGAATCCCATGAAAGCCAACTATAAAGCATAAAAATATTTACCTTAGAAAAGAGAGGGTTAAGAGGTGATCTAATACAGGTTTTTCAAATTTATGAGTCTTTAATACTATCCATCTAAGCAGCTACTTAATGCTTGATTCATGCAATTATGTGCATAGTAATGGATACAAACTTGGGCAAACATTGCACCAAGAAGGCCAAGTACTTTTTCAACACAGTCATTCACATATTGAATGAGTTACCATAAAAGAGGAGTTGAAAGCAGTACCACAGATACATTTAAGAACAGACTTGATAAATATATCTTTTAGTCCACGAAAAATATTATTTGTGACTCCTTAGTTACATAAAAAGTTTGAAGGTTTACTCCTTCTGAAACATCTGTATGACTATATACTTTTACCACACTAATGTGAACTGATATCTACCACTGTAAATAGCCTTGAAAGGACTTACTAGTCTACTGATGCTCTTTGTTAAAAGTCTTTCAACAACAATCCTTACACTGTATAGAAGTTTTCTGATTATGCTATAAAAATAGTTCATAGATGGGGCTTATGTACCTCTGGGCTCTAGATTCTACTGGTGGGGATGGAGGCACTGTGGTAAACAAACATATGGATTTCATTACATGTAGGTTCAAGATGCTGATGTCGTATGTACGGTGCCACAATTGAGACAGCATTGATAGCAAGGTTTTTTCTAAGATAGGGTATGTACTATAAAACATACAATTAATCATTGCTATTGGGTATTTTGGTCTTTGATGTTTTGTCCATGAAAGAAAAAGTTAAATAATCTAGATTCTGATTAAAGAAATGAAAATTGTTTCAAAAGCTGCACATGGCAATATTGGTGAGAGTTGCATCCATCAAGATAGAAACAACCTTCATTCACTCTTATAACCACCTCGAACCACTTACAACTACTGTGTGAATGGAAAGTTGCATTCCTAATCACATGGGAGCAGGGTATGGAGGAGAGTTCAAGAGGTACGAAGGACATCTGTTTATCTGGGAAACACTTTTGTTGTTTGATATGACTTTCCCATATTTTTTAGCAATATGAATATATTGTACCAATTAATATTCTATTTCAATACATTCATAACAGAACTGAAATATGATACAGTATCTATGAAGTCTGCTCTGGAAGCACATCTCTATTTGTGTCATTTACACACACCTCAGTACGATCGTGATATCTTATCGACCCACTACAGATTGTATAGATGCCCCTCTCCCCAAGACCCTTGCATTTACCTCCACTACCACCCTGTTCAGAGAAAAATCAAAGGGTCATGATGACATAATACACCCTTGCCACAAACCCACTTTCACCTAGAACCATTCACCCTCCTCTCTACTTACTCACACACATGCCTTACTCTCTTAATAAAAACACCTCATTGCTTCTAAAAGCTTTTCTCCCACACCGTATGTTTGTATAACCTCCCACAAAGCATCTCTATCAACCCAATCATATGGTTTCTTCAGGTCTATAAATGCCACAATCAAAAAGCCTCCTGTTTCTAACAATTCATCACTCACAATCTCACATTCTTCAAAGCAAACATCATTTACCACTCCTGAAACCACAACGTTCCTCCCTAAATCTGATGCTCCATGCCAGCTACTATCCTTTCAATCACCACTCTTCTATACAACATACTTTTACCTCTGTAATTCAGAGACTCACCTTTGTCCCCCTTTCCTTTATACAGTGGCACCATATGTGCATTCCACCAATCCTCAGGTACCTCATCACGATCCATGCATACATTGAAAATCCTAACTAACTTATTCAACTCCATATGCCTTACCACATTTCATCCTAAGAACAGCTGTAATCACCTCTTCTTTTTCCACCAAACCGTTTGCCATGGCTCTCTTCCTTTCCATTCCTCTACAAAACTAAACACCCTGCATCTGCTACCCAATATCAAACACATTCAACAATCCTTCAAAGTATTCACTCCATCTATTCTCATCATCACTGCCTGTTGCCACTTCCCCAATATTCCAATTTGTTTTCTTATTTTTCTCACTTTATTGACCCTCTTCCAAAACATCTTTTTATTTTCCAACCATTCATATACACATTTATATACATAAACACCCATACATGCACATCTACATACATATACATCAAAATATACACATACACATACATATACATATATACACAGGTAAATATTCATATTTGTTTGTCCACATCCATTCCTAGTGCTACCCAACCCCACAAGAAACAGCATCACAACCACCTGCTTCAGTGAGGTGGCACCAGGAAAACAAAAAAAAGCCACATTCGTTCACACTCAGTCTCTAGCTGTTACGTGTAATGACCTGAAACCACAGCTCCCTATCCACATCCAGGCCCCACTAGACCTTTCCATTGTTTACCCCAGACGTTTCATATGCCCTGGTTCAGTCCATTCACAGCACGTCAACCTCGTTATACCACAACGTTCCAATTCACTCTATTCCTTGCATGCCTCTCACCCTCTCATATGTTCAGGCCCCGATCGCTCAAAATCTTTTTCACTCCATCCTTCCACCTCCAATTTGGTCTTCCACTTCACCTTGTTCCCTCCAACTCTGGCACATATATCCTCTTTGTCAATCCTTCCTCACTTATTCTATCCATATGCCCAAACCACTTCAGCACACCCTCTTCTGCTCTCTCAACCACACTCTTTATATTTCCACATCTCTCTCAATCTTTCATTACTTACTCAATCAATCCACCTCACACCACATACTCTCCTCAAACATTTCACTTCCAACACATCCACCTTCCTCCATACAAACCCTATTCATAGCCCATGCCTCAAAACCATATAAAATTCTTGGAGCTACTATTCCTTCAAACATACCCATTTATGCTTTATGAATAACATTCTCTCTTTCCATGCATTCTTCACGGCTCCCACAAACTTCACCCCCACTCTGTGACTCACTTCTGCTTCCATGGTTCCATTCACTGCTAAGTCCACTCCCAGATATCGAAAACACTTCACTTCTTCCAATTTTTCTCCATTCAAACTTACATCTCAATCAGCTTGTCCCTTAACCCTACTGAACCTAATAACCTTGCTCCTATTTACATTTACTCTCAATGTTTTCCTTTCACACACTTTTCCAAACTCAGTCACCAACTTCTGCAGTTTTTCACTCAAATCAGCCATCAGAGCTGTATCATAGGTGAATAACACGTGACCCTTTCCCAGGCCCTCTCATCCCCTACAGACTGCATACTTGCCCCTCTCTCCAAAACTCTTGCATTTATTTCCCTAGCCACCCCATCCATAAATAAATTAGAAACCATGGGGAACATCACACACCCCTGCCACAGACCGACCTTCACTGGGAACCAGTCACTCTCCTTTCTTCCTACTCGTACACACGCCTTACATCATTGGTAAAAACTTTTCACTGCTTCAAGCAGCTTACCTCCCACACCATATATTCTTAAGATGTTCTTCAAAGCATCTCTATCAACCCTATCATATGCCTTCTCCAGATCCAGAAATGCTACATACAAATCCATCTGTTTTCTAAGAATTTCTCACACACATTCTTCAAAGCAAACACTTGATCAATCAATCAATCAATACCCTCCCATACAATTTCCCAAGTAGGGGAGAAACACTCACTCAGTGTATTAGTGATGGCTGATTTAAATGCAAAGGTAAGTAATGTGGCAGTTGAGAGTATAACTGGTGTGCATGGGGTATTCAGTGTTATGAAAGGAAATGGTGAAGAGCTTGTGGAGTTGTGAGCTGAAAAATGACTGGTGACTGGAAATACTTTGTTTAAAAAGAGAGATATACATAAGTATGTGAGTAGGAGAGATGGTCAACAGGCATCATCATATCATACATTAATTGATAGCCAAGTAAAAGAGACTTTTGAATGTAAATGTGCTGAGAGAGAGTAGAGAGCTGGTAGGATATCTAATCACTATCTTGTGGAGGCAAGGGTTAAGATCTTTAGATGTTTTCGAAAAAGGAAAAAAATTTCTTGAGAAGAAAGTAGAGAGTAAGCGAGCTTGGAAAGGAGACTTATGTGAAAAACAACTGGCAAAGATTAAGAGCAGAATGGCAAAAGGTGACAGCAAATGAAGTGAGGGGAGTGAGTGAGGAATGGGGTATTTAGGGAAGCAGTGATAAAATGTGCAAGAGATGCATGTGGTATGCAAAAGGTGGGAAGTGAGCAAATGAGAGAGGGCTGAGATGAAGAAGTAAAGTTGCTAGTGAAAGAAAAAAGAGGCACTTAGGAAGTACTTACAGCAAAGGAGTGCAAATGATTGGAAAGGGTATAAAAGAAAGCAGCAGGAAGTCAGCTGTTGAAAAAGAGGGAAAATGAGAGTTGCGGTGAGATAGTATCATTAAATTTTTGGGAGAATATGTTGTTTTGGAAGGAGGTAAATAATGAGCAAAAGACTAGAGAACAAATGGAAACATCGGTGAAGGGGGAAAAGGGGAAGTGATAACAAGCAGTGATGAAGTGAGGAGGAGATGGAGTAATTCTTTTGAAGGATTGTTAAATGTATTTGATGATAGAGAGGCAGATGTATGATGTTTTGGTTTGAGTGGTATGCAAAGTGAGAGAGTGATGGAGAGTGGTTTGGTGAAGAGAGAAGTGATGGTGAAAGCCTTGCGGAGGATGAAATTCAGCAAGGTGGCAGTAGTGGGTAATACTGCTGTTAAATTTATTCAAAAAAGGGGTGACTGTGTTGTTGATAGATTGGTAGGGATATTCAATGAATGTATGGATCATAGTGAAGCCTGAGGATTAGTGGAATGCATGTATACTGCCACTGTATAATGGCAAAGGGGATAAAGATGAGTGTTCAAACTACAGAGAAATTTAAGTCTGTTGAGTGTAACTGGTAACTTGTTATTTATTCATTTCATTTTGCTTTGTCGCTGTCTCCCGCGTTAGCGAGGTAGCACAAGGAAACAGACGAAAGAATGGCCCAACCCACCCACATACACATGTATATACATACACATCCACACACACAAATATACATACCTATACATCTCAATGTATACATACATATACATAGACATATACATATATACACATGCACATAATTCATACTGTTTGCCTTTATTCGTTCCTATTACCACCCTGCCACACATGAAAATAACCACTCCCTCCCCCCAAATGTGAGCGAGGTAGCACTAGGAAAAGACAACTAAGGCTACTTTCGTTCACATTCAGTCTCTGACTGTCATGTAATAATGCACCAAAACCACTGCTCCCTTTCCACATCCAGGCCCCACATAACTTTCCATGGTTTACCCCAGACGCTTCACATGCCCTGGTTCAATCCATTGACAGCATGTCGACCCTTGTATACCACGTCATTCCAATTCACTCTATTCCTTGCACGCCTTTCACCCTCCTGCATGTTTAGGCCCCGATCACTCAAAATCTTTTTCACTTCATTTTTCCACCTCCAATTTGGTCTCCCACTTCTTGTTCCCTCCACCTCTGACGCATATATCCTCTTGGTCAATCTTTCCTCACTCATTCTCTCCACGCTCTTCTGCTCTCTCAATCACACTCTTTTTATTACCACACATCTCTCTTACCCTATCATTATTTACTCGATCAAACCACCTCACACCACATATTGTCCTCAAACATCTCATTTCCAGCACATCCGTCCTCCTCTGCACAACTCTATCCATAGCCCACGCCTCGCAACTATGTAACATTGTTGGAACCACTATTCCTTAAAACATACCCATTTTTGCTTTCCAAGATAATGTTCTTGACTCCCACACATTCTTCAACGCTCCCAGAACTTTCGCCCCCTCCCCCACCCTATGATTTACATCCGCTTCCATGGTTCCATTCGCTGCCAAATCTACTCCCAGATATCTAAAACACTTCACTTCCTCCACTTTTTCTCCATTCAAACTTACCTCCCAATTGACTTGTCCCTCAAACCTACTGTACCTAACTGTACCTAATAACCTTGCTCTTATTCACGTTTACTCTCAACTTTCTTCTTTCACACACTTTACCAAACTCAGTCACCAGCTTCTGCAGTTTCTCACATGAATCAGCCACCAGCGCTGTATCATCAGCGAACAACAACTGAATCACTTCCCAAGCTCTCTCATCCACAAAAGACTGCATACTGGCCCCTCTTTCCAAAACTCTTGCATTCACCTCCCTAACAACCCCATCCATAAACAAATTAAACAACCATGAAGACATCATACACCCCTGCCACAAACCTACATTCACTGCGAACCAATCACTTTCCTCTCTTCCTACACGTACACATGCCTTACATCCTCGATAAAAACTTTTCACTGCTTCTAACAACTTCCCTCCCACACCATATATTCTTTATACCTTCCACAGAGCATCTCTATCAACTTTATCATATGCCTTGCTCTTATTCACATTTACTCTCAACTTTCTTCTTTCACACACTTTACCAAACTCAGTCACCAGCTTCTGCAGTTTCTCACATGAATCAGCCACCAGCGCTGTATCATCAGCGAACAACAACTGAATCACTTCCCAAACTCTCTCATCCACAAAAGACTGCATACTGGCCCCTCTTTCAAAAACTCTTGCATTCACCTCCCTAACAACCCCATCCATAAACAAATTAAACAACCATGAAGACATCATACACCCCTGCCACAAACCTACATTCACTGAGAACCAATCACTTTCCTCTCTTCCTACACGTACACATGCCTTACATCCTCGATAAAAACTTTTCACTGCTTCTAACAACTTCCCTCCCACACCATATATTCTTTATACCTTCCACAGAGCATCTCTATCAACTTTATCATATGCCTTCTCTAGATCAGTAAATGCTACATACAAATCCATTTGCTTTTCTAAGTATTTCTCACATACATTCTTCAAAGCAAACACCTGATCCACACATCCTCTACCACTTCTAAAACCACACTGCTCTTCCCCAATCTGATGCTCTGTACATGCCTTCACCCTCTCAATCAATACCTTCCCATATAATTTCCCAGGAATACTCAACAAACTTATACCTCTGTAATTTGAGCACTCACTCTTATCCCCTTTGCCTTTGTACAATGGCACTATGCAAGCATTCCGCCAATCCTCAGGCACCTCACCATGAATCATACATACCTTACCAACCAGTCAACAATACAGTCACCACCTTCTTTAACAAATTCCACCGCAGTACCATCCAAACCCACTGCCTTGCCGACTTTCATCTTCCGCAAAGCTTTTACTACCTCTTCTCTGTTTACCAAATCATTTTCCCTAACCCTCTAACTTTGCACACCACTCGACCAAAACACCCTATATCTGCCACTCTATCATCAAACACATTCAACAAACCTTCAAAATGCTCACTCCATCTCCTTCTCACATCACCACTACTTGTTATGACCTCCCCACTTGCCCCCTTCACTGAAGTTCCCATTTGTTCCCTTGTCTTACGCATTTCATTTACCTCCTTCCACAACATCTTTCCATTCTCCCGAAAATTTGATGATACTCTCTCACCCCAACTCTCATTTGCCCTCTTTTTCACCTCCTGCCTCTTTCTTTTATACATCTCTCACTTATTTGCATTATTTCCCTGTAAAAATTGTCCAAATGCCTCTCTCTTCTCTTTCATGAAAAATCTTACTCCTTCATCCCACCACTCACTACCCTTTCTAATCTGCCCACCTCCCATGCTTCTCATGCCACAAGCATCTTTTGCGCAAGCCATCATTGCTTCTCTAAATACATCCAATTCCTCCCCCACTCCCCTTACCTCCTTTGTTCTCACCTTTTTTCATTCTGTACTCAGTGTCTCCTGGTACTTCCTCACACAAGTCTCCTTCCCAAGTTCACTTACTCTCACCACTCTTTTCACCCCAACATTCTCTCTTCTTTTCTGAAAACCTCTACAAATCTTCACCTTAGCCTCCACAAGATAATGATCAGACATTCCTCCAGTTGCACCTCTCAGCACATTAACATCCAGGAGTCTCTCTTTCGTGTGCCTATCAATTAACACATAATCCAATAATGCCCTTTGGCCATCTCTCCTACTTAAATTCGTATACTTACGTATATCTCTCTTTTTAAACCAGGTATTCCCAATCACCAGTCCTTTTTCAGCACATAAATCTACAAGCTCTTCACCATTTCCATTTACAACACTGAACACCCTATGTACACCAATTATTCCCTCAACTGCCACATTACTCACCTTTGCATTCAAATCACCCATCACTATAACCCGATCTCGTGCATCAAAACTACTAACACACTCACTCAGCTGCTCCCAAAACACTTGCCATCTTTCCACCTCCAATTTGGTCTCCCACTGCTCTTTCCCTCACCTTTGACACATATATCCTCTTTGTCAATCTTTCCTCACTAATTCTCTCCATGGGACCAAACCATTTCAAAACACCCTCTTCTGCTCTCAACCACACTCTTTTTATTACCACACATCTTTCTCCATCCACTTTCAGTTTTACCCATAACAATCTAGAGTTTACTTTCTTACATCTATCACATAGTCCCACCACTCCTGTTTCAGGAGTAGTGCTACTCCTTCCCTTGCTCTCGTCCTCTCACTAACCCCTGACTTTACTCCAAGACATTCCCAAACCACTCTTCCCCTTTACCTTTGAGCTTCGTTTCACTCAGAGCCAAAACATCCAGGTTCCTTTCCTCAAACATACTACCTATCTCTCCTTTTTTCTCACCTTGGTTAATCCACACACATTTAGACACCCCAATCTGAGCCTTCGAGGAGGATGAGCACTCCCAGCGTGACTCTTTCTTCTATTTCCCCTTTCAGAAAGTGAAAAAACAGGGAGGGGAGGGTTTCTAACCCCCCACTCCCGTCCCCTTTAGTCGCCTTCTACGACACGTGAGGAATGCATGGGAAGTATTCTTTCTCCTTATCCCCTATACATATTTACATTTTTTTTTATTCATGCATACACACATATTTCATACTTGACCACTGTTTCCCATGTCAGCAAGGTAGCGCCAGGAAAAAGATGAAAGACACATCCACAAATTTACACATGTACATATATGCACATACATGTGCATATACCTATATATCCATACATATACATACATCTACACTTACATATGCATACTTGCTTACCTTCATCCATTCCCAATGTCACCCCACCCCTCAGGAAACAGCAAAAATGCATGAATGAAAAGAAAAGAAGATTGAAATATACATTCCCTTCTGCCCCACAACCAATCACGGTCCCCTGTGTCAGATAGGTAGCACCATGAAACAGATGAAGAAAGGCAACATCCGTTCACATCCATACATGAGTTGTCATGCGTAATGCACAGAAACTGCAGCTTCCTGTCCACACCCAGGCCCCACATACCTTTCCATGGTTTATCCTGGATGTTTCACATGCCTTGGTTCAGTCCATTGATGGCACATTGACCCCAGTATACCACAGTGTATCAATTCACTCTATCTGTGCATGCCTTTTACCCTTCAGTATGTTCATGCCCTGATCGCTCAAAGTCTTTTCTATTTCATCCTTCTGTCTCCAGTTTGGTCTACTGGTTCTCCTTGTTTACTCCACTTCTGACACATATATCCTCAACTTTTCCTTACTTATTCTTTCTATATGTTCAAACCATTTCAACACACCCTCTCCTGCTCTCTCAACCACAATCTTTTCATTACCCCACAACTCTCTTATCCTTTCATTACTTACTCGATCAAATCACCTCATACCACATGTTGTCCTTAGACATTTCATTTCCAACAATCCACCCTCCTCTGCACAACCCTGTCTATAGCCCATGCCTTGCAACTGTATACCCATTTCTACCCTTCATGATAGCATTCTCTCTTTCCACACATTCTTCATTGCTCCCAGAACCTTCATCCCCTCCCCCACCATGTGCCTCACTTCTGCTTCCATAGTTACATTTGCTGCCAACTCCACTCCTAGATATTTACAACACTTTACTCCTCCCATTTTCTCCATTCAGACTTACATCCCAGCTGACTTTTCCCTCAGCCTGCTGAACTAATAACCTGCTTTTATTCACATTTACTCTCAACTTTCTCCTTTCGCACACTCTTCCAAACTCAGTCACCAACTTCTGCAGTTTCTCACTACAATCGGCCATCACTGCTGTATCATCGATGAACAACACCTAACTCACTTCTCAGGCCCTCTTATTCCCCGCAGACTGCATGCACACCCCATTCTCCAAGACTTACATTTACCTGCCTCACCATCCCATTCATAAACACATTTAATGACAATGGTGACATTACACACCCTTCCTGCAGATCATCCTTCACCCGGAACCATTCACTCTTCTCTCTTCCTGTTCGTACACACACCTTACATTCTTGACGAAAACATCTCCCTGTGTCTGGCAGCTTACCTCCCACACCATATATTCTTAAGACAAATCATCTCTATCATCCCTATCATATGCCTTCTCCAGATCCATAAATGCCATGTATAAATACATCTGTTTTTCTAAGTATCTGTTTCACACATTCTTCAAAGCATACACCTGATCCACACATCCTCTACCTCTTCTGAAACCACACTGCTCCTCTCCAATCTGATGCTTTGTGTGTAAATACCTTCACACTCTAAATCAATATGCCCTCATACAAGTTACCAAGGAAAAGAAGACTTCCCACGCATTCCTCACGTGTCATAGAAGGCGACTAAAAGGGGACGGGAGTGGGGGCTGGAAACTCTCTCCTTGTATTTTCACTTTCTAAAAGGGGAAACAGAAGAAGGAGTCCCGCAGGGAGTGCTCATTGCCTTAGTGCTCATCCTCCTCGAAGGCTCAGATTGGGGTGTCTAAATGTATGTGGATGTAACCAAGATGAGAAAAAAGGAGAGATAGGTACTATGTTTGAGGAAAGGAACCTGGATGTTTTGGCTCTGAGTGAAACGAAGCTCAAGGGTAAAGGGGAAGAGTGGTTTGGGAATGTCTTGGGAGTAAAGTCAGGGGTTAGTGAGAGGACAAGAGCAAGGGAAGGAGTAGCACTACTCTTGAAACAGGAGTGGTGGGAGTATGTGATAGAAAGGGTAGTGAGTGGTAGGATGAAGAAGTAAGGTTATTAGTGAAAGAGAAGAGAGAGGCATTTGGATGATTTTTGCAGGGAAATAATGCAAATGACTGGGAGATGTATAAAAGAAAGAAGCAGGAGGTCAAGAGAAAGGTGCAAAAGG
>NC_092260.1:6406864-6409364 GCF_036320965.1 Panulirus ornatus
CGCAAGGAAACAGACGAAAGAAATGGCCCAACCCACCCCCATACACATGTATATACATACATCCACACACGCAAATATACATACCTACACAGTTTTCCATGGTTTACCCCAGAGCTTCACATGCCCTGATTCAATCCACTGACAGCACGTCAACCCCGATATACCACATCGCTCCAATTCACTCTATTCCTTGCCCTCCTTTCACCCTCCTGCATGTTCAGGCCCCGATCACACAAAATCTTCTTCACTCCATCTTTCCACCTCCAATTTGGTCTCCCTCTTCTCCTCGTTCCCTCCACCTCCGACACATATATCCTCTTGGTCAATCTTTCCTCACTCATTCTCTCCATGTGCCCAAACCATTTCAAAACACCCTCTTCTGCTCTCTCAACCACGCTCTTTTTATTTCCACACATCTCTCTTACCCTTACGTTACTTACTCGATCAAACCACCTCACACCACACATTGTCCTCAAACATCTCATTTCCAGCACATCCATCCTCCTGCGCACCACTCTATCCATAGCCCACGCCTCGCAACCATACAACATTGTTGGAACCACTATTCCTTCAAACATACCCATTTTTGCTTTCCGAGATAATGTTCTCGACTTCCACACATTCTTCAAGGCTCCCAGAATTTTCGCCCCCTCCCCCACCCTATGATCCACTTCCGCTTCCATGGTTCCATCCGCTGCCAGATCCACTCCCAGATATCTAAAACACTTCACTTCCTCCAGTTTTTCTCCATTCAAACTCACCTCCCAATTGACTTGACCCTCAACCCTACTGTACCTAATAACCTTGCTCTTATTAACATTTACTCTTAACTTTCTTCTTTCACACACTTTACCAAACTCAGTCACCAGCTTCTGTAGTTTCTCACATGAATCAGCCACCAGTGCTGTATCATCAGCGAACAACAACTGACTCACTTCCCAAGCTCTCTCATCCCCAACAGACTTCATACTTGCCCCTCTTTCCAAAACTCTTGCATTCACCTCCCTAACAACCCCATCCATAAACAAATTAAACAACCATGGAGACATCACACACCCCTGCCGCAAACCTACATTCACTGAGAACCAATCACTTTCCTCTCTTCCTACACGTACACATGCCTTACATCCTCGATAAAAACTTTTCACTGCTTCTAACAACTTGCCTCCCACACCATATATTCTTAATACCTTCCACAGAGCATCTCTACCAACTCTATCATATGCCTTTTCCAGATCCATAAATGCTACATACAAATCCATTTGCTTTTCTAAGTATTTCTCACATACATTCTTCAAAGCAAACACCTGATCCACACATCCTCTACCACTTCTGAAACCACACTGCTCTTCCCCAATCTGATGCTCTGTACATGCGTTCACCCTCTCAATCCATACCCTCCCATATAATTTGCCAGGAATACTCAACAAACTTATACCTCTGTAATTTGAGAACTCACTCTTATCCCCTTTGCCTTTTGTACAATGGCACTATGCACGCATTCCGCCAATCCTCAGGCACCTCACCATGAGTCATACATACATTAAATAACCTTACCAACCAGTCAACAATACAGTCACCCCCTTTATTAATAATTCCACTGCAATACCATCCCAAACCTGCTGCCTTGCGGCTTTCATCTTCCGCAAAGCTTTTACTACCTCTTCTCTGTTTACCAAATCATTTTCCCTAACCCTCGCACTTTGCATACCACCTCGACCAAAACACCCTATATATTATATATTTTTATTATACTTTGTCGCTGTCTCCCGCGTTTGCGAGGTAGCGCAAGGAAACAGACGAAAGAAATGGCCCAACCCCCCCCATACACATGTATATACATACGTCCACACACGCAAATATACATACCTACACAGCTTTCCATGGTTTACCCCAGACGCTTCACATGCCTTGATTCAATCCACTGACAACACGTCAAACCCGGTATACCACATCGCTCCAATTCACTCTATTCCTTGCCCTCCTTTCACCCTCCTGCATGTTCAGGCCCCGATCACACAAAATCTTTTTCACTCCATCTTTCCACCTCCAATCTGGTCTCCCTCTTCTCCTCGTTCCCTCCACCTCCGACACATATATCCTCTTGGTCAATCTTTCCTCACTCATTCTCTCCATGTGCCCAAACCACTTCAAAACACCCTCTTCTGCTCTCTCAACCACGCTCTTTTTATTTCCACACATCTCTCTTACCCTTACGTTACTCACTCGATCAAACCACCTCACACCACACATTGTCCTCAAACATCTCATTTCCAGCACATCCATCCTCCTGCGCACAACTCTGTCCATAGCCCACGCCTCACAACCATACAACATTGTTGGAACCACTATTCCTTCAAACATACCCATTTTTGCTTTCCGAGATAATGTTCTCGACTTCCACACATTCTTCAAGGCCCCCAGAATTTTCGCCCCCTCCCCCACCCTATGATCCACTTCCGCTTCCATGGTTCCATCCGCTGACCAGATCCACTCCCAG